>NW_017672538.1:112942-124061 GCF_001879085.1 Nicotiana attenuata
CTTGGTTCAACCGTAGTTGAACTTTTTGGCGAAGGCACATAGCCTGAGTACCGGTTCAACCGTGGTTGAATTTGCTAATGGAGGCGCATAGCTTGTCTTGGTTCAACCGTAGTTGAACCTTTTGGCGAAGGCACACAGCCTAAGTCCCGGTTCAACCGTAGTCGAACTTGCTAATGAAGGCGCATGGCCTGTCTTGGTTCAACCGTAGTTGAATTTGCTAATGGAGGCGCATAGCCTGTCTTGGTTCAACCGTAGTTGAACTTTTTGGCGAAGGCGCATAGCCTGAGTCCCGGTTCAACCGTAGTTGAATTTGCTAATGGAGGCGCATAGCCTGTCTTGGTTCAACCGTAGTTGGACTTTTTAGTGAAGGCGCATAGCCTGTCGTGATTCAACCGTAGTTGGACTTTTTAGTGAAGGCGCATAGCCTGTCGTGATTCAACCGTAGTTGAATTTTTTGCGAAGGCACATAGCCTGAGTCCCGGTTCAACCGTTGTTGAATTTTGTCGGTCTTGATGATGAAGGCAGAGAGCCCGAATCTCATATGGTGGGTATTGAGTATTGGAACTCGTTTTGGATTCGATACTTTGAGCGGCTTATCCATTGTCTTCCCAACAGGGTATATAGGCTGTCTTGAGGCGAATCTCGGCTCGAGATATCTCCGTGCCGGTTTCCGACCGGAGCTCGCATGCCTTACAGAGACCTCCCCTCAGGAGAGGAGGGGACTGCTTCTTCTTGCTTGCACTATCTGAGGTTGGAGAGAGAATGAGGACTTAGATCTTGATTTGGGATCTTCGAGCTCCCTTTCGAGTTTGGCGCTTCTTTTCTTTTGGTCCAGGGAAGAACTACGCGATTTTGCTATGAAATCCCTACAGACGGCGCAAATTGTTCGCTCAAAAAATGTTACACATCTTACGAGTACAAAACAATATAAATAAATCCCGGGATAATCATAGCAAATCGTAATAATCCGTTGGACCAATTGAAAGACATGAAAATAAGAACTCACGATTAGGGGGAGAAGCATTAGAAACCTTTATTGATAATCTCCATGGAGAGGTTCAGAGCCTTACAATGGTGTTTTCTCTTCCCATAAGAGGGGTATCTTTTCTCGTTTCTCTCTCCTCTCACTAGTGGTCGAGAAACAGCCCCCTTTTCTGGGGTTTCCTCTCTTGGTATTTATAGCTGTGAGCTTCGTGAGCTGGCGATAAGTGGCCGTAACCACGTTGAGATCTCGCCTTTTGTATCGGCGCGTAGGCCAGGGCCTTGTCGACCGAGCTAGAGGCGGGTTGAACGTTGTCAATCCTGAGTGTTCGTGCCGTTAATTAATCATGAATTAACTTAGAACGGGATTAACCTCGTTAATTATCGTGGGATCAGATTTTGACCCATACAATTTGCATATTAATTGTGTTTTAACTTGTGATCTAGAAGCAATTAGAAAGAAACAAAGTGAAGTATTAGTAGTGGAAAGCTACCAAAATAAAGATAGGCTGTAAAAGGACATGAAATGGCACAGTGAGCTGTCTATGTTAGACTAAAATCTTAAACCGCTCAGATGGTAACTTAAGTAAATAACCGAAGAAGCAAGCCCTAAAAGCATAGGATCCCAAACAACTCTTTCAGTTTGTTTACACTTTACACAAACGTCAATCTCTCCAAACTATCTCAATCTTCAATTCCCCTACTGAAATCTGACTCTATCAAACTGAATCTTGTAAATTGAAATTCAAAAAATTCCCACATGAATCTCCGACTTTTTCTCTTCTGTTTCATCATTCTTACCTATTAAATCTAACCCATTTGCAGCTTTACATATTATTCGTCTTTCACCGCCATGTATTCCCCTTTTAGAAAAGCTAAAGGGGAAATGGGTGGTGGACATAGTAAATCCAGATGGAAAATCTTCATTTATAGGTCTTCTTCTTCAGCCTCTTCTTCCTCCAAGTTCGATAAAAAGGATCCTCCAAAAGAACTCCTCTGCCCCATTTATGGATCTTTGATGTATGATCCAGTGGTGGTGTTCTCTGGCCAAACTTTCGAGCGCACTTCTGTTCAAGTTTGTAAAGATTTAGGGTTTAAACCCCAACTTCCCAACGGCTCAACCCCTGATTTCTCTAACGTGATTCCTAATTTAGCTTTGAGGACGACGATTCTTAGCTGGTGTGAAAAGTCTGGAGCGGAGAAGCCTCAGCCACCCGATTATTACGCCGTCGAGTCTACTGTTCGCACTTTGATGCCTTCTTCTTCTGTTTTGACCACCAAAGAAGATCCCAGCATAAGAGTTTCAGAGAGGGAATTGCTTAAAAGCGTAGCGGAGAATCCACCTGTGCTCTTATCTCACGCCGCCTCTGAACTGACCCCAAGGAATAATCATCATTTTTACTCTCCTTCGAGCTCAGAAGAATCTGTCATAGCTAACAACTCGCCGCTGCTCCCTTTTACTACTCGTCCCTCCTGTTATTCCTCTTCGTCATCGCAATCGACTTCGTCGGAGATTATAGTCTCCGATGAAGTCCCGTCCTCTGCTTCCACGTCATCCGAAGATGATTATTACGTTGTACAGTTCAAGAAATTAGACGTTTATAACCAGGAACAAGCTGTAATTTCACTGAGGAAAAGCACCAGAACAGATGAGGAAGCTAGGGTTTCACTGTGCACGCCGCGGCTTTTATCGGCTCTCAAGCCGCTGATGGTCTCAAGGTACGCTAGTGTTCAGACGAACGCCGTTGCCGCAATGGTCAACCTCTCGCTGGCGGAAGTCAACAAAGTGAGAATCGTTAGGGCGGGGATTACTCCGCTGTTAATTGATGTTTTGAAAGGCGGCTTCGAGGAGTCTCAGGAGCATGCAGCCGGCGCTATATTTAGCTTGGCTCTTGAAGATGACAACAAGACGGCGATTGGAGTGTTAGGTGCGTTGCAGCCGCTTTTACACGCGCTGAGGTCGGGTACGGAGCGGACTCGTCATGACTCAGCATTGGCTCTTTATCATTTAACCTTGGTGCAAAGTAACCGAGCTAAGCTCATTAAACTCGGAGCTGCGAGTACCCTTCTCGGAATGCTGAAATCCGGGGATATGGCGGGTCGGGTAGTGTTGGTGGTGTGCAATTTGGCGGTATGTCAAGAGGGGAAAACGGCGTTGCTGGACGCCAACGCGGTAGAGGTACTAGTGGGGATACTGAGAAAGGGGAGTGAGTTGGATGAGTCAACTCGGGAGAATTGCGTGGCGGCTCTTTACTCACTGAGCCATGGTAGCCTGAGGTTCAAGGGGTTGGCAAAAGAGGCGAAGGCGGCGGAAATATTGCAGACGGTGGTAGAGAGAGGAAGCGAGCGAGCGAGGGAGAAAGCAAAGAGGATGTTGATTTCCATGCGAGGAAGGTACAAGGAGGAGGATGACGAAGAAGAGGTAGATTGGGAGGGAGTGTTGGAGGGACGAGTGAGTCGGACTCAGTACCGAGTCGGAAGAACTACTCACAATCTCAACTCAACCGAGTTCTGAATTATGACCGAGTACAAAAAGGTGTAATTATCACATATTCTGGGACTTGGGACTCATTATCATGTTTCATGGTTAAAATCTTTTTTTGACTTGCTTTTTTTAGCTTTTGATGTACTGCATTGGGTCCCAACTCTTCTTTTTCTAGTTCTGGTGGTAGTTATTAAAAATGTAATTTGGACTATAATTATGATTACTGTGTAAATAATTACTAGGATTTAAGGATTGAAAATACATTTTTGGTTTAAAGTTTGTTTTTATATAGTTTTGTACTTTGTTGAACAGCAGCAATTCAAGACGGTTTGTTTAGGACTTAGGACAAAGTCGCATGTTAGCAAAAATCATGAGGCGTTGTGTTTGACAATGTCAAATTAAGTTACTATATAAAGAATGACCAAGTTGACTGTACTGTTATGTTATGCCAACCCAAATCTGGATTATGATGAAACTTTTTGGTGTTAACTTCAGCTTTGTTCCATCGCTATCATTATTTTAGTGGGACAAAAGTTTGCCCACTAATTAAGTCTGCTGTTCCGTGGGGACGTAATTGTCCCTGTAATCCAAATAGAAAAAGAGATTAGGTAGAAGACCCTTGTGGTCTTTGATTTTGGATGATAGATTTGTCTCCCAAGTCTTCATCAGGGGTGTGCATTCGATTTATCGATTCGATTTTGACTTTTATCGATTTGTACATATGCTTATCGTTATCGTTTCAATAAGATTTCGATTTTTTCGATTTCGATTTATCGATTTTTGGGGTTTTATCGATTCGATTATCGATTACACCAATAAGAAAATTTGCGGGATTCAACGGAAAGTATATCGCTATAAACACACCTAACTAATATGGACAAAACAAAGCTAAAATAAGACGAACACCGTTTATAACATAAAAATTGTGTCAACAAGCATATGCAACGAAACTAAAGTAAGGGATCAAATGTATGGCACCAACACTCCAACGGTAGAAGAAATAATAGGGTTAGGGATTTTTTTTTTAACTCAAATTAGAACCATAACATAATCAAGTCATAGTAGAGACTCAAAAACACTTGTTCTTAATTAAGACTAGGTAGTGAAAATGAAAATAGAGCACTGCATCAAAATTCCCATATGAAGATTCATTTTAATATAAATCGAATGCTATCTCTCTAATCTCCGTTTCTCCTGAAAGAACATCCCTCGGTAAGTCTAGCACGACCACCAGTAGGCTGGCACAAAACTGTCTGGCAGTTTCCGCAAACAACCACCGTCTAAGAATGGCTGAACACAGTTGTTATGTTAAAGCAGCCTTGGCACTTAACATCCATGAAGAAAGAGTTAGGAGACTGAACAAGACATTTGAGCTTATGCTTCCTCTTTTCAACATCTGCTGGCGGGTTCAACAAATCGTAATCATTTGAAAGAACCATTTTCGCAAGATGAAATGAGAGTGAGGAGAGGCTGTGAGTTGCGCTACAAGCAGCGAAGAGGAGATGGGGTTAGGGACTTAGGGTAAAGGAAAGGGTATTATAGAATAAGGGTATATTTGTCTTTTTAGTATATCTTATCGGTTTATCGATAAACCAATAACCGAAGAGGACAAAATCAAAACCGAAATCGATAACTCGATAAGGAAAATTTCGAAATCGATAAATCGATAAACCAATAACAAATAACCGATAAACCGATTCGAATGCACACCACTAGTCTTCACTAATAAAACAGAATATGCTAAATTGCTAGGACTATTTAGGACCCTTTTGGCCATACATTTTGCCAAAATTTATTTGATTTTTTTTTGGCAAATACATGTTTGTTCATAAATTTTATCCATATTTTGGCAAATTACATTTTTTAAAAATTGCCCCAAACTTTTGTATTTTATAAAAGAGCCTACCATTTATTATTTTGTAACAATGTTGCTTCGTCTTCTCGGTCATCTGATAGTGTATAATGTAGTTCATTATAAAAATGATAATTTTTTACCAAATTTATTTATATCCAGGACTATGGTTTGCGATAATATAATGAATGTTATTGATGAATGTACTGTCGGGTATTTGTGATAGTTTTTAGAACTTGTGGGTATAAGTCATGTTTCATGTGTTTTCAAAAGAAAAGAGTAAAATATGTTTTGGAAACTGATGTCCAAGCACATTTTTATCTTCAAACCAAACTTCACCCAAATCAGATTTTCCAAAATAAATTTGGGAATCTATGGCCAAACGCTAGCTTAGATTTGTCTTCTTGTCGCCTCTCCGGACTTGATCACTTGACCATCAAAAGTTTGTCTTGAGAAATGTAAGTGCTTAAGTCAACAACTCACTAAGGCCATCTCCACCCCTTACCTCCATTTTCTCCTCCAAATGTTGTTTTCTCCAAAATACAGTAAAGTTACTCTAAACATTACTCTATTTTTTACTCTGATAGAATATATGAGTCCACCAAACTATATAGAGATCAGGTCCTCTATGAGTTTCTATTGAGAATGCTAATAAAACAGTGAGTAAATAAGACCGGGAGTTTTTATGTGGAAAATCCCTGCTCAAGGGGATAAAAAACCACGACCTACACTGGTAGGATTTCAACTTCAGTATGAGCAACTTTAGATTACAACCTATGCAATCTAGGAATTAAACTCTTAATCCCTCACTAACTTGTAATACACCTATTACAAGCCACTTTGCAATACACCTATTACAAAGACTTCAACTCATGGCTAACTCTAGTCACGACACAAACACTAAGGGTTTATGGTTTTACAAAGGGTTCCTAAGCAACGCTTCTAGATAAGCAAATTAGGAATTACAAAAGAACTCCTACAAAGTTATAACTCAACTAAGGACATATACGATGCTAGCTCTAGGAACTGGTCCGTAGTAGTATTGTTCTTTGTTCTTGATGCACTTGAGAATTGAATGCTTGATCAGTGAACGGTTGGTGTGCTTGAATGCTCAAGTTGATTCTCAAGAGTCCAAGTGATGTTTTTTTGTAATGTTTTATGTTAATGCAACATAGATGACATCACTTGAATGATGTAATCACCTAGTAGGTCAAAAGAAAAGTGACTGCAGAACTGTGCTACACTGTTCTGTGTACAGTGCAGGCAGTTACTTTCCAGCAGTAGACAGTTGACTTCGTACTGCTGTCAGGGAAACACAAGGGTATCAGGTCCCTATGTTGATTCTCTATCTTCTGAAATCGTAGCAGTTCTCATTAGCTGGAATCCGTTGATTTGAGTTGTGTACCAAGTGAGTCAGGTTCCTTATCTGGTTCTTCAACAGTAAGTTTGTTAGATCATCAAAACATAAAACTAAGGCATTGTAAACCCATCAATATCCCCATTTTTGATGATGACAAACTTAGAAATTGATAACACATGTTTAGAGCAAAATTAACCAGATGAAATAACAGGAACTTCACAAGTTTCCCCTAACTTTATACTTCCCCCTTAAACAGATCCCTGTTTTTCCAATTATACACATGAAGTAACAGAAACTTCACAAGTTCCCCGACTTTATACCCCCTCTGACTTTATACTTCCCCCCTTTTGGCATCATTAAAAATACACAAGCAGGCAATCAGCATAAAGAAGTCTAGCCTAGCTAACTCATGCCATATATGTGCACACAACATAATAGAAAAGAGAAACAGAGAAACATAAGCATTAAACAGCAAAAAGAATAGTTTTTATAAAACATATGCCTTTGCTATACAATAAAGGCAGAAATTGGACTGATTTCAGCGGGACCAGTACAAGTACATACCATCCACACCACAAAAAGAAACAAAAAACAACTGCCAAAGTTAACAGAACAAGAACAGAATAATCCAGAAACCGGTCACTGAAAGGTTGCCTAAGGGACACTAGGAGGAGAGGGCTTGGAGGCTACAGCAAGGGTGTTGAGAACTAGATCTATTCGGGCATTCGCCGACATTTGCTCGGTGAGCAGTTTCTCCTTCAGGTTCTCCACTTGTGCCCTGAGATTAGCGTTTTCTTTGGTCAGACGAGCTATCTCCTCATTTGATCCGGGACCCCCTTGGGCCTGCTGACTCTCCAGTATGGCGTTCCTTGCCTTCAGCTTTCGAATCTCCTTAGTTGCACTGTTTTGAGCATTGATGAGCTGAGAGATTGTCGAAGTGTTGCCTACCCCTCCATTCTTTTCGATACACTCACATTCCTCCAAAGTTGTTTGAGAGAAGGTCTACTTCTTGGTCCCTACTTTGGTCTGTCCCAATGGCACTTTGAAGAACTTAAAGACGTGCGTGAGAAGAAACCCATATGGAAGACCATGGTTTCCATCCTTGAAAGTTGCCACCTTCTGCATGTGCTCAATCATGATGGCAGGCAAGTTCACAACTTTAAACCCATCCAGTGCTTCCATCAGATACAAGTCAGATTTGGAAGTAATGACCTTTTCTCAACACGGGGTAGAATAACCTTCTTCACCAGCTCGAATAATAACTGATAAACAGGAAGCAAGGCTTTCTTGTGAACCCGTTCCCCCTGCTGGGCTGCACCTTCCTTCACAATAGCATTTCTGAAATTTGACCCATAGACATTCTTCACAGAAGACTTACCATCAGTAGGGACCTTAAGAATGTCCCCAAGCAAGGTAGCATCCAACACAATATCCACTCCATTAACCAAGGCACAGATATGGTCAGTGTCAACAGGAAAAAGGTCGGCATAGAAGCTTTAGACCTAATTCTCATAGACCTTGGGCACATCTACTTTGAACATATGCCCCTACTATTGAAACTCGACCATCTCAATTATTTGTCTCATTCCGTCTATTTCAAAGATTGCTGGGTCAAAAGTGCGAGCCCACAATACCTTTTGGTTCCTCAGTCGTTCTTTAGCAGACATACTCTCACTCTTCACTTTCTTTGCAGAATCAGGTTCCCTCACAGTTTCCAAATTCCTCTTTCTAGACTTCACACTCGATTTAACTTTTCCACTTGACTTGTCCAACACATCCTCACCAGAAAATGACTGTTCACTCACAACGTCTTTCAACTTTCCACCACTTTTCGCTGATCTTGAACT
Organism: Nicotiana attenuata; assembly: GCF_001879085.1. Taxonomy (NCBI): domain Eukaryota; kingdom Viridiplantae; phylum Streptophyta; class Magnoliopsida; order Solanales; family Solanaceae; genus Nicotiana; species Nicotiana attenuata. Next base: position 121,468 of record NW_017672538.1, read on the forward strand.
AGGCGTAGCAACACCTTCCTCTAAAGCAGATTGCTTCTTCTTCTGGGACCTTTTAACCAAGGAACTGGGTTCCTCTGTTGCTTCCATCAGCTTCCACCACAGGAATGTCCTTGTCACATACTACTTCTCCATTTTTCACCAGCCTCTTCTTTTTCTTCTTACTGCTCCTTTTGCTCTTTTGTAGGGCAGACTCATAAGCCTCTTTTGCTTGGAACCTAGTAGTATGTCGCTTACTAGAAGACTCAGGAGCGGTTACTGCCTTTCTCTTGACAATAAAAGCATCCAGAGCAACATTATCTTGATCTTCTTCATCACTAGACCTCATCTCAGGAACCAAAATTTCCAAGGGCTCAACAGCGAAGTGTGGAGAAGGAGCAGGGGCGAAACTGACATAGGAAGAGGATCCTTGACCCGTTTCCTCCAGAGAGGGGTCAGGTCCTTCAAGAGGAGTCCCAGTAGTTTCTGCTGGTGCAGAGTTTTCAAAGAGCACCATAATGCCTTCTTCCACTGACCACTTTGTTGCATTCCTCTAAGACTCAAACACACCAGAGATCACCTCATACACTACTCCATCAGCGGATATGACCAGTATATTTTTAACGACCTCTTTCTCTAGGGACTCCATGGTTACCACAGACACAGAAGCAAGAACAACTGTAGAATGATCATTACTCACCTCTGAGACTTCTACTGTCTGCAAAAATTTACCTTATTCTCCACCCTTGATTTGGGCGGTGAGAATCTCAGGCGATAGGGACGAAGGATTATCGAATTTTGGGGTTTCTAAGTTCTCAACATTTTGAGTTAGAGAGAGGTCTAAAAGAGTCAAACTAGAGGGAGCATGAGAATCTGGGTTGGAAGTGTCTTCACCAGTGATGGTTGACACAGGAATGGTGAGAAACGGCTTTTCAGAGACGGAAGAATCAAGGGTTTTCTCTGGGGTTTCTCAACTAAGGAGGGGATCATTTATTGATTTTCAGCCATGGCAAGGATGAAGTCGATAGTTTTGGAGAAGGACTTAAAAGAGAAATATGATCGTTCAAGAAGTAGAGAGGGTTTTAATGGGAGAAGAAATAATTATGAGGGAGAGAGAGAGAGAAACCGGTTCCGAAACGGCGGTAGATATGTGGGGAGTTGCAACATTTCAGAGGGAGATAAAAGGATTTGAAATGAAAAGACGTGACATACAGGGTCTGAAAAGGTAGATGACATGGCACTCGTTTTTTTGCATCCTTTTAAGATATGTATGAAAAGACACAAGACTACTAACCTGTGGTACAAGAACCAGGTTCTTGACTTGTCTTTGAAATTTTTTCAATCCTCTTTTACCATCCAATGGAGTGCATCTACTGTTTCTATAATCATCAGGCGTGTCTACCTACAATGGTATTGAAGTGAGTTAGACTTGGCCGGAAAACACTTTAGCTAATGTTACCTGAAAGTGTCTTTCATAGCCAACTCACAGGAATCAGGTTCTCAATTAGGCTTTATTAGCCCCAGCTCCAGCCTATTTTTCTCAAAATTTTCTCTACTTAATGCTTTGGTGAAGAAATCTGCAATTTGGTCTTCTGTACTGTAGAACTTCATACAGATAAGCCCTTTCTCCACATTGTCTCTCAGAAAATGATATCTCACATCAATGTGCTTGGTTCTTTTGTGTTGAACTGGGTTCTTGGCCATGTTGAGTGCACTGGTGTTGTCACATAGGAGAGGCACACAGTCAGTGTACATACCAAAATCTTCCAATTGCCGTTTGATCCATAAGAGCTGAGCACAGCAGGAAGCTGTAGCAACATATTCTACTTCAGCTGTTGAAAAAGTCACTGAGTTTTGCTTCCTTGTGCCCCACGAGATGAGACATGATCCTAGAAAGTGAGCCATTCCAAAAGTACTTTTCCTGTCCACAAGACATCCTGCATAGTCAGCATCAGCATACCCAATAAGATCAAAATTATCACCTAAAGGGTAGTACAGGACCAGGTCCTGTGTTCCCTTAAGATAACTCAAAATTCTTTTGGGCACCTTCAGATGAGATTCCTTGGGATTTGACTGAAACCTTGCACATAGCCCCACACTAAAGACAATATCAGGTCTGCTGGCAGTGAGATAGAGAAGAGACCCAATAATGCCTCTAAACATGGTTTGATTTACAAGAGAGCCAGATCCATGTCCAGTCGAGTGGCAGTGGCAGTGGCAATGGGAGTATCAATTACTTTTGATGCTTCCATATCAAACCTCTTCAGAAGCTCCTTGATGTATTTTTGCTGGCAGATGGATGTACCCTTTGTGGACTGCTTCACTTGAAGACCCAAGAAGAAGTTCAACTCACCCATTATGCTAATCTCAAACTCACTTCCCATGAGTTTTGCAAATTCTTCACACAGTGAATCAGCTGTTGCCCCAAAAATGATATCATCAACATATACCTGAACGATGAGCAGGTTCCTCCCTCGTTTCTTCAGAAATAAAGTATTGTCAATTCTTCCTCTTGTGAAACCATTTTCTAAGAGAAACTTTGACAATCTTTCATACCAAGCTCGAGGAGCCTGCTTCAACCCATACAATGCCCTGTCCAATTTAAACACATATTCAGG
>NW_017672538.1:127538-165279 GCF_001879085.1 Nicotiana attenuata
GCAGAATCCTATAGACATGTTCTCTATATGAGATGCAGAAATGCAGAATCCTATTGACATATTCTCTATATGAGATGTAGAAATGCAGGAACTATTGATATGATATCTATGTATGAAAGACAGGACTTATAGACATGATTTCTAAAATGCAGAAGTGCGGAACTATAGGCAGGATTTCTATATGAAATGCATAAGTGAAAAGCAGGATGTGATTACAGGAATAAATACCTAAGAACATGATGTCTACCCGCATGCATACATGAGTGACCCTCCCCTTTTCACTATAAACCCCATAAGTTATTACAAATTATTACAACCCAGGATGAATAAAGAAAAGTAAAATTACATTAGAAATTAAAGTACAATCAAGGAGAGCCTGATTCAGACTCCAGGTCTGAAATATGAAATAAACCAACTACAAAGATCCAATTTCCAAAGCCTTTCTCATTTTCTAGGTGTGTCAGAGTTCCCAAGAGCCTCATGAACTCCGGGCAGTGCTTACACCCATTCATTACAGAATTGAATTATAGTGCAGTGTGGAAGGGCCAGCCCTCAAATGTCCAAGTTCAGAGGGAACTCAAGGTCCCCAAAGCAAGGCTCATAGGAGAGGGGCAGAACTTAGAAACTAAGAGTGAGTGTAAGTGCAGAAAGGGGTTTAGGGGAAAGTCAAGTGGGTGGTCATACCCAGCAATTGGAAGTGCTGGCACACCCCTAACCAGCTTGTTAGCCACATTGTTTGGGAGTTAGGATCCCTTAAAGGATCAAGCCTAGACATGAACAACAATTGAGGTGCTGCCATGCCCAAACTTTAACTCAAACACATAGAGGGGAATAGGGATATGGGGATCCACAAATAGAAACATGTTCAATGAAATTGACATTGCTGATTAACATTAAACACAGGCAGTTATGCAGTCAGGGGTGTAGGGATTCATAGTAGGAACATATGCAAGGGAATTGACTTGCTAATTAATATTAAACATAAGTAGTAAAACAGACAGGGATGTGGAAACTGTAAAGTAAACACGTTGGGATGAGGCTAAAACTTAAATTAGAACATACCAGTTTCAGGGAAACAAGAAAGTAAAAGCAGTACTCTTGAAAACCAAATTGCAAGCAAACAATCAGCAGGTCTCAGAAGAGAGTAGAGTGTTGGGTGAAGTGTAAGAGTATTGAAATTGAAAGTATGTATGTATGTTAGAGTATTGAACTCAAAGTTGTCTTTAAGAGTATTCCCTTGGAAGTTGTCAAAGTGCAGAAGGGTCGTCCCATTTTATAGTGCAACAAGCAAGTAAGAAAAGGTAAGAGAATAGTTTTTGCAATCAATTACAAAAGGATTCCCTTTAATTAAGGGATTCTGATTTCAAATGGGCAAAATTAAATGAGGAAAGAGTTTGCTCAAAAGTTTTCCAAAGTAGTACAATAAGGGAAAATACACAGGGGTCTATTTAAGGAAAGAATTCGATAGTAACACGGTTTGTGAGAATAAGGAAAGGGAATCAATCAAACAGCCAGTAAAATTAAAATTGCAGGCTTTGTTCGAATGAACCAAGTCAGGAAAAGAGAGGAAATGGTTTTACTTAAGGAAAATCAATAACAATCAATCAAACCTTACTAAAAGGAATTCGGAATCAACCATAAGTTGGTAAAACCTTTTTGAAGGAAGAATTTCTCATATATAAAGCACACAGGTATGTCAAACAAGAAAGAGTTGTCATGTTAATTAGAAAACCTATCATAGAAAAGTTCAGAGTTATAAACAAAGAGGTTCCAGTCCAATTTATAGACTCAGAATGAGTCTGGGAGTTCAGGGTTCCAAAGTAGAACCCAAGTCCAAACACCAAATCAAACTTGCCAAAACCCTCAGATCCTAGGGTTTCAACTCGAATCTGATACAGAGATGAGAAGACAAGCCATTGAAGCAGGCTCAGAGGTCTCTTTCAGAGACTCATGAGAAACAAACAGATATGATAGCAGGTTTGAAAGCATAAAGAACATGTTTGAGAAAAGCTCGGAACTCAAGCAAGTTCAGAAGAGAGAAGAAGTGATATAAACTTAAGAAACAGTAAAGGAAGCATGTTTAGAACTCAAACAGAAGTTCAGTAAAGGCAAACAAACTTATGAACTCAGTAGGAAACACATACGATAGAAGAATACTGAAAAGTATAGCAAAGAACAGATAGAAAAACATAACAAAGATTGGCATGCAAGCCTAGTCTAAAGGCACAGTAGAATACAAAGTACAGGAGAGTCATGCATAGTAGAAAGAAAAGCAGAAGAATAACACATGCGTGGTAAAACATAGTATAGGCAAACACACATAAAGAAAAGAAAAGGAAGAATCAGAAAGACGTTTTGAAATCCTTTCAGAAACCCTAAATCGAAGAGACAATTTTGAAAGAAAAGATTAGGGAAAACTCCTTAAAAATCCAACAATACACGGATATAGCATAGATCTAAGAAAACAGACAGAGAAAAACCTCGAATAGCTTAGGGTTTCGGAGAAACCCTAGAAATGAGAAAGGCTTGGAAGAAAGCCTGATCTTGAGTCCGAGAGGTCAGAAATAGGCTCATGATGCTTGGATACGCCGGAGCGAGGCCGGAGAGGCCTCAAAGCCATGGATCTGAGAAGATCTGAAAGAGAACCATCGAGGTCAGACCTCAACACTTCGAACACCCAGGGTTTAATGGTGGAGGGGGGTGAGTACAGACCATCCATGGCCTGAAAAGCCATGGATTCCGGCGAAAGTACGATGGAAAAAGGGTTGAAGACGACTAGGGTTCTGGAGAACCTTCGAGAGTGTTTTGAGAGAGGAGAGTATTCAAAGGCATCGGACCAAATGAAATGGGGGGATTAGGTTAGGGTAGGAAAATTAAAAATGGCAAGGGACGATCCTGGCCGTTGATCAAAATGATCAACGACTTGGATTGAAAGAAAGGTCGGGCGTGTTAAATAAACGGGTTAAGGGGCTGGGTAAAATTGAAATTGGGCCGTTCCAATTGGGGGTTAGGATTGGGTCAAATGATGGCTAAAATTGAAATGTAAATAGGCTGTAATTGCAACGAAATGAGGCTAAATGTTAAATAGCCAGTTTTCCCTTTTATTTTATAAAAAATAGTAAAATGATTTTAAAGGCGTATTAAAAGTACTGAGTCAGTTAATAACACATAAATATTAATTTATAAATACTGGACGAATTTTTATAATTAAAATGATGTTAAACTTAAAATAGGCTAGAATTGTAATTATATGCAATTTAGCTTTAAAATACCAAACAAATTTGTAAAAAATGTATAAAAAATTACCTTAACTATATTTTTGTATAAACATGGGAATGAAATAAATTATTCACCAAAATTGAGGATTTTGGGGAATAATTACTGATTTTTGTACTGCTAAAATGGAAAATAAATTGATTTTAAAAATCTTTAAAAAATTGGGAAAAATACTAAAATCCTTAGGCATGCTTATATATGCATGCATACATTATTTTGAAAATATATAGGGAAAAATTGGGTATCAACAGATGCCCCTCTTTGCCCGGGAAGGATTAAAGAGTTGTCGGGTAAAGATATGCTGGCCAATTTTGACCGAATGGAATGGTTTGAAACGATTGACCGTGCTCTGGTTCCTAAGCTGCCTACATATCCCTGGTCTTACAGGAATCAGGATATATGTAGTTCAGGATCCGTCGGCGGAATATGCCAACGGAGATTTTTTAAAAACGGACGAGATATTCGGGTTGGGGGGGATGGTCATAGCCTAGTAGGGCTGCGGGAACTGGAGCGGGATCGCTCCTGCTGAGATGGCTGTTGCTAGCTGTTTTACCTGCAAATGAGCAATACGAACATATATTGTGCATAAATTTAAACGTGATGCAAGTTCACGTTGGACCAAGAATGCTGTCTTTGGACGGTTAAGATGGTGTCCTCAGACCATGACGTCCTAGGCCATGAAGCGTATAATAAAGGATTCGCCGGCTATGAAATGATGTTCTCGAGCTAAGAGAATGATGCCTCCGAACCATGATGCCTTTGAATAATGCTATGCGAAAGATCTGGGCCGTCGAGGACCTTTGATCCAACGGTTCAGAACTAGGGGTTCATTAGATATAAAATTGTCGGACCTAACCTACCCCCCCCCCCCCCAAAGTCATCTCTCTCACTCTATTATCAAAAATATAACGCCACCCTTTTCCGCCTTAGACCGCCGCCGGGAATCGCCTCACGGCGGCGGCCGGCGTCCAAATCATCCCAAATTTACACCACTAAATCCTCCTTCCCTCCTATTTCCATATCTGCCATTGGTTTTCATCGAACACCCCTTGGAATGCCTCAAATATGCCAAACCCTAGGCGCCGCCACCACCGTGCACGGCGCTGCCGCCACCCAAACCCTACCAAACTCATACCCCATACTCCCCTCCCTCTCCTCTACCTGAATCCTCGAATTATTTTCCCCAAATCCAGTTGACAAGTTTCAAATTCCAGATCTAGGGTTCGAAGAGTCTGGACCTCTTTGGGTTTTTAAATGTTCGGGTTGATTTCAGTTGACATTGCTTGTTTAGTAATGGTCAAATAGACATAAAACATCAACAAGTTCAAAATTAGTCAAATTAGAGCTGAAAATCAGTGAGTTTTCTTAAATTCCTTCTTCTTTTCCTATTTGTAGATTTCTTCTTTTATGCTTCAGCCTTCCTGATTCTTTTTGGTTTCACTTTTGTTCGTCTCAGAACTCCCTTTTATTTGTAGATTTGATTTAGGGTTGATTGATTATGTTTTGTTACTTGATTTGATTGCAATCATATGATTCCTGTTAGTACTTAGTTTAATTAGTTTAGTTGAATTAGTATTTTTGTTGTTATTTGATTACCGTACTGTCTTGTGATGATTTTGTTTGCCTCTTAATTTTTTGAAAAAAAATAAAACAAGTAATGTAGTTTCATGTCTATTTGATCCTATTTGTTAGTTTATTGCTTTGTTAATCTAATAACATTTTAGCTTGGTTAATTGGGATTCATGGCCAAGTACTAATCGGTTTGGATTTGGTTATAGTTGATCATTCCCATTTCTTTGTTTAATTGACTATAGTCAAGTTCTGACCAAAGTGAAAAGGACTGGAGTCATAATTGGCTAGGTTAGGTAATTCAGGAAAAGGATAAGGGTAGTATAGGTAGTTTATAGGAAGAATCTTTTAATAACTGAATTGGAAACCCCTAGAATGTCCTAGATGGGGTGTCAATTACAGTTTCAGGAACTTAAGAGTGGTATCTTGGGGGCACAAGGCAAGACCTTAGGGACTAATTAAGAAAAACTGAAAAATAAAAGAGGGGGCAGGGGGGCAAATGTAAAATCTGAAACTTCCCCTCAATTTTGCCTATAAAAGGCAATCCCCATTGCCTTCATTGACAAGTTTAGTCCCGGAAAAATATCCCCAAAAGTTTCAATCTCTGGAAAAATTCCCAAAGTTTCAATCTCTGAGAATTCCCAAAAAAGTTTCAGCTTCCAAAACTCCCTCCCAAACACATTTTAGGCAATCTTAGCATCTGATTTTTGAATTTCAAATTGAAAAACCTTCATCCTACATCAACAATTTCCAGAAAAAACAAAAGAAGTAGCAAAAACAAAAACTCCAAAACAAAACTGCAGAAATATGTGTTCTACTGAAATTCTTAGATTACTTTCAAGCTGTAGTGTTTAATTTGTCTCTCTTAGTTCGGTTTCTGGTGGCTGAAGTTTTCAAAGGTCTCCTAGTTCAATTACGAGTAAATTTGAGGTCAAACAGTGTGTTTTTGGTTTATGGTTGCTGTTGATTCTCTGTAACTCATTCCTGGGCTTTGTGAAGCTGTGTTGAATCTGCAATTGTTCCTGTTGCTGTTGTCTAATCCTGTTGCTTGATCACTACTGCTGCTGACTCCATATCATTTTTGTATGCTCAAATTTCCAGGTACCACTATTGTAGACTTCAAGCTTTGCAATGAAATGAAAATGCTGCTTGCTTCCCCTGCTTGATGACATTTTTATCTGCACCAAATCATGACTCTGTTTGGATAATGTTGTGTAGTTTGTATTGAAAACTAGTTTGTAATTGTATTGTTGAATGTAATTAAGACGGCTTGTATAATGGGGACTGTCTAGACTGCGTTTAATTTGTGCTGGATTGTTTTAATCTCAGACTGTTGGACTCTTATTGTTTACAAATTAATAGCTTAAGTTCACATATGTAATCAGGAAATAGAACTAATATGTGCATATAATCTTACCTCATATAAGACAAGCCTGTTAATTAGGATCAGATTCACACCTGCATTTTCAGTATACCGATTCATAAAATTGGATAGGCACGTTTCATAGTATGTGTATTATCCCTTTGTTTGAGGTACATCCCAGTAAAATCATTGTTCATTTGTAGGCATAAATGTAGGTGCAAATGCTTATGATCTCAGTATATTGTTCACATGTTCACTCTAGGATGAATTTGAACGTTAGACAAACAAACTGAAAGTTTAATAAACAATTAGAAATGATTATAGCATTATCAGTTTTAAGTCTAAGCCCTGGCCCCTGACCAACACTAAATTGGATTAAACCCTGTCTCTGGGCCTGCGTAACATTGCGTTCCGACTGGGCTAGGGTCATTTGGCCCAGGTGTTTTGCAGTCACATGGTCATTTAATTTTGGTACATTAATTAAATAGCATTGAAACCATCCCTGAATTGCCCATGCTTGGGCTCCTAACATTTGGACTATGAAATTGGGCCCGTCGCCTGTTTAATTGCCCAAGTGGACGATTTGATTCCTGGCAGTCCTAAGATGAGCATGTTCACTATTGGGCTGATGCTGAAGCCCAATTCCGGAAGTTGAAGGCATTTTGGGAGTTAACCCGAATCCCAAAGGGTTTAAGTGTCTAGTTCATAATTTGAAATAATATAAATTTAGGCTTTCGAGTTAGGTAGCGGATTCAAATTAAAAGGTTTTGCCTTTTGTTTGAATCCGGACTTGAACCTGAGGCCCGAATTTTATAAAATTAATTAATTAGGTTTCTTTAGAGACAAATTCAATAGACAATTATAGTTTGCTCTAGGATGGCCTTTAAATAATAAAATGAGGTGAGCCTCGCCAAACAAAATGCATAAATTGCGGGGCCCTCTTTAAATGCTTATATTAAAATACTTAGAATTTGGGGCGTGCCGTTTAGCGAATTTTACGGCCTCCCGCAAAGATAATAACACGGTAGTCGCTTTAGGCACGTTTTAATAATTTTACCTCCCTAAATGCGGGTGTGCATTTCATGCAACCCAAATCCAAATCCCAAAATGTTGAATAAAAATGTGTCGAGGATCCGGGTGCATTTCATGTGACGTGATCCGAAAACATGTTTTTAAACGACGTTCACTTTCTAAAATTTAACTAAAAGCGGTAAGTAATTTTAAAATTGCACAGTAGGATAACATGTATTAAAATCAGATTTTTGCCAAATATAGCAGTTGAGCGACCGTGCTAGAACCACGGAACTCGGGAGTGCCTAACCCCTTCTCCCGGGTTAACAGAATTCCTTACCCGGATTTCTGGTTCGCGACTATTAAACAGAGTCAAACCCTTCCTCGATTCGGGATTCAAACCGGTGACTTGGGATAGCATAAATCTCCCAAGTGGCGACTCTAAATCTCTTAATAAACGAATCCCGTTTCGATTGTCCTTTAATTGGAACAACTCCTTTTATTATACCCTTCCGGGGGTGTAGTAGCGAAAAAGGAGGTGTGACAGCTCTGGCGACTCTGCTGGGGACAAGGACCCAGGACTTTTTGTTCAGGGTTCAGAATTCGAGCTCAGTTAAATTGTTATATTTGGCTTTATCTGGTTTTCCTACATGTTTCATGCCTTATGTGCTAATTGTTTTACCGCTTTGATATTTGTGGAATTGTATATATAAACTGTTACGAATCCCTTCCTCTCTCTAAGTCTTCTACATCATGGAGAAGGGTGCACTTCGTGTAGCTTCTCTTCTGTTTAGAGTCTTTTCCCATTTAGAACGAGGTTTGGATAAGTTTCTAAGCCGGCGGAGCTTCTGTATCCCCGGTACGCTGCCTCCCCCTCGGCCCGAGTTGTCCACTCGGGTAAGCCAGGTCTAGACCAATAAACCTAGGTTTTAAACCTAGAAGAACAAAACCTCATGCCGGATCGCTAGTAGGATCGCTTGTTTGCATCATGTGCATTTTGACTTAGGGGACTCAACACAGGGGTTGATCCGTTTAGGACAGGTGTACCCAAAATAACAGACCATCTTGATGCATCCTATGTGCTACATGTTGCATTTATTCAAGGGTAACAGGGTCATTTGGCGGACCAGGGATAGCTGAGGGCAAATGAAAAAAAACAGGAAAAAGAAAAAAAAAAAGAAAAAGCAAAAAAAGAGAGAGCTAAAAAATTCAAAAAAAAGGAGAGATTTTGCACTTTTTCATCATTTTCCGAAAAGCAAAAATCAAAAAAAGGGGAAAAAGAAAATCCAAAAAAGATTTTGCATGTTTTATCCTTTTTCAAGAAAAGAAAAAAAAATATTGTTTTCTCTAAATTAGTTGTTTTAAAATTCTCGCACGTGTCAAATCTTCCCGAACTACGCATACCTGATTCTCGTCTTTCGGGGCGTGATACGTAGGCAACCCACATAGGGTCCGGTCTTCCTAGTAAGCTTAGGTTCTTGGCTTTGCGGGGTCTTAGCCAAATTTTACACTTCTGGCCACCTTTTGGCTAAATAAATCATTTTGCAAACATAATCGCAACCATGTCTTGCTTGTGTCTAATAGGGAATGTTATTGTCTCACATAGTGTCGGTTTAAGTTTTCTCATACAAGTGTGAATTTACTAACCGGAGTTTGAGCATGACAAATACCCCAGGACCGCTGCATTCAGGAGTTGCTTAAGGAGATCTATTTTTATTTTTATTTCTATTTCTTTTTATGTCGTCTTTTACTTTCTAAATTTTGTACAGTAATTGTATATTTGACAAGGTGTGGTGTAATTCAAAAATCCAAAAAAAAAAGGGAGATGTTCCATTTCATATTTCCGTCATAAGTTTTCCTTAAGAATGCTAATTCCAGAAAATGAAAATTTTGAGGTTGTTTTTCCTTTAGGCAATTAATATCTAGGACTTAAAATAAATTGTTTTATGTTTCCTTTGGTATATTAGGACCAAAATTCAAAAAAAAAAGAGAATTTTCTTTTAGTACTTCTTTAAAAGCTTTCTTTAAGGTGTTAATTCCAAAACCCAAAAAGATTTCCTTTTGAGGTGTTTCCTTAGAAAATTAGTGAAAACTGAAAAAAAAAAGGAAAAGAATTAAAAAATATTTTTCTCTTCTAGGATTTTCCTTAATAAAGTATTTGTTTCAAAAGAAAAGGGAAAAGAAACATGCCCGTTAAGCTTGAGTTTGGAATAGGGTATAGGACATTAAGTCTAGAAAACTTATTTCTCCTTTCTCATTAGAGTAGTCAGAAAAGAGAAAAGAAAAAAATGTCAGTTTTCCGATCTTCCAGAACTACGCAAAGATCTGATGCATGCGGGGTCATGATACGTAGGCAACCTACATAGGGTTCGATCGAATCATTTTTTTTATTATTATTAAAAGGGAAAAAGAAAATCAAGGAAAATAAAATAGAGAAGAAAAAAAAACAAGAGAATGATATTGCGGGACATGAGGTGAAAGAAAAGAGCGACAATCAGAAGAAAAAAGGGGGAAAGAAATGAAAAATGCCAAATGACCTCGTGACCCTCGAAGTCGTTCTAGAACCGTTAACTGTGACTAGGGGGCATTGCATACAATGTGATATTCTATCTGATAAATGCTCTAATGCTAACATGTTGGCTTCGTTTTGCTCCTCTTTGTTACTTTCAATTGTTATCATAATAGAGGGTGGTTAGTTTGTGGCACTTTAGTGATTCGTCCATCCAGCACCAGAAAGCACAAGGCGGTCATGGCTAACAAAGAAACAGACACTGGGATTGTAGACCCACGAAAAGAGTTTGTGGAGTCGAAGTCTGAATTGAAAGAGGAAGTCCAAAGGATGAAACAACAGATGGCAGACATGTATCAGTCCTGGATCAAGGGGCATCCTCCACCTTCATTCCCCACTAACTACATTGAAAACCCTGCAACTGTCTCACCGTTATCCCAAATCCAAATTCCCACAGCTGCTGATATCACCCCACAACCTTTTCATACTCTACCCGCCGAAACCACCTCATATACCGCTCCTTTGGCCACTCATGCTCCTGCAGCTCCTTCACCAACTATTTTTCCTCAATCCTCTAACGAGACTGTGTTCAAAGTCCTCGACGCCCAACACTATGCTCCAGAACCAACTTTCAAAGTCTCGGATCCGTACTCTCACGCTCCTCCTTTTGAGGCTCTTGCTGAAACAGAGAAGCCTCCCAGGGACCCTGAGCAGGAGGAGATGATTCGAAAGGTTAAGAGCTTGGAGTAGTCATTCAGAAATATGCAGGGTCTCGGGGGTCAAGTAAGTGTGGCATACAAGGATTTGTGCTTGTTTCCTGATGTCCAGTTACCAGCGGGATTCAAGTTACCCAAGTTTGATTTATATGACAGACACGGTGATCCGGTGGCACATCTAAGGGGGTTCTGCAGCAAAATGAGAGGAGCTGGGGGAAGAGACGAGCTATTGATGGCATATTTCAGTCAAAGTCTAAGTGGTGCGGCTTTGGAATGGTACACTCGACAGGATCATGCTCGATGGTATACTTGGGACGATCTGGACCAAGCATTTTCATGTCACTTTCAGTATAATCTCGAAATTGTCCCAGACCGTCTGTCGCTGACAAAAGTTGAGAAAAAGCCCCGGGAAAGCTTCAGAGAGTACGGTTTCCGGTGGAGAGAGCAAGCGGCAAGAGTCGATCCTCCAATGAAAGAAAGCGAGATGGTTGATTACTTTTTGCAGGCTTTGGAGCCCACCTACTATGGTCACTTGGTGTCGGCAGTGGGAAAATCTTTCAACGAAGTAGTGAAAATGGGAAGTATGGTGGAGGAGGGTCTTAAATCCAACAAAATCATGAGCTATTCGGCAAACAAGGCAACTACCCAGGCTATCCAGAGCGGCACTGGAGGGGTATTGGGAAAGAAAAAGAAAGAAGATGTTGCAGTAGTTGAATCAAGAGCTTGGTCCAGGGGCCCATCACCATATTACAACCAACCTCGATCCTATCTCCAAGACTACCCCCACACTCCATATAGCCCAAGCCCACCACAGCACTATTACCTACCCCATGATCCCCACTTCTCTGTCTACCATGCCCAAGCATACTCCCAACCTCCTACCCATGCGCAATGGCGCGCACCCACCCCACAAAATGCTTACCCAACTCAAAGCACCTACCCACCTCCAAGAGCCTACAAGAATCCCCCTAGAGCAGGTTTCCGGGCCAGCCAAAATTTCAAGCAAGAGAGGACACAGAAGCAGAAAACTTTCACCCCCTTGGGAGAGTAATATGCAAACTTGTTTGAGAAACTAAAGCATTATAACCTGATTGCACAAATTCCTCCGAATCATGTAGACAAGCGTGCAAGAAGCTTTGACCCTTCTAAAAGGTGTGAATACCATTCCAATGCCCAGGGGCACGATGTCGAAGCTTGCTGGGATTTGAAAAGAGAGATAGAAAGAATGATTCAGGAAGGGATAATTGCGGTCCAGGACAGTGCCACCCAGAACATTGCACAGAATCCTTTACCTGCACATGATGATGCACATTTTGTGGAGAAGATCCGTGGTGACAGGGAGTATGAGAATCCTCTCGGAAACTTGTTGAATGAAGTCAATGATATTGAAATGGGTGAAGGTCCCAGCAATTTTGATGTGCAATCCAGTGGCTAAGATGTCGAGTTTGGTAATTGGAAAGACGCTCCATCCCTGGGCGAGCTAGAGAGGAGTCTTGGTGGTTTTATTTTGATTGTCATTTTTGTCGGCCGGGTTATTTTCAGGGTTGTAATCCGGATATAATCTTGTGATTCAAACCCTTCTATCCTTTTATTTTGTCTAGTTCCTTTGGTCGTAGTATCTCATTTAGTGTTGTCTAGGTTTGTTCTAAGGGTTGTACCCCCAGTTTATTGTGCTTGTTTTATTGTCCAAACTCTTTCACCATCTGTCTAATGCAATTCTCTGTTGTCTGCTATTTCTAGTCATTTTTGTTTAGTTCTCTTCTCCTCTTATAGTTCTTTTCATGCTGGTTCTAGTGACATGACATGCACGCATAATTCTCAGCCTGTTTTTAAAAGACAGTTTAGTAATGAAGCAATGAAACAATGTTGAAGATGATAGGGATATTTGAGGGAAATAAGTAAGGGCATATTGAGATCACTTCGAGCCTAAATTGTGTGAAACTGGGGCAGATAGAACATAAAGAAATACCGTTGAAATGCATCATGCCGCATGGTTTGAAGCCAAAGGCAAGTTTGCCCCAAATTACAGGGGCCGTTCGTGGTAAGGAAAGTGAGAGTGTTGACCAATGACGCTTTGTATTCCACAGATGTAGAAGGCAAATGTATGAATATGGTTATCAAGTCTGGTACAATCAAAATATTACAAATGTTTTCCTTGGTTGTTTAATGGTGTTGCTTGTACTTGGCACATTTTGAAGATTGGGAGGACGAAGGAATTTTGTTCTGCTACCTAAACACTTTATCCTTTGCTACCCCTTTGAGCCTTAGTTATCTTCTTTCATACCCCCCTTTTGGAATCAATGACAGAATTCGTGAACACAAGCATGGAAAGTAAGCGAAGGAAAAGAGAAGGAAAACAATGAAAAAAAGAGAAAGAAAAGAAAAGAAAAAAGAAAAAAAAGAAAAAAGAAGAGAAAAGAAAAAGAAAAAGAGAAAAGAAAAAGAAAAGAGAAAAGAAGAGAAAAGAAAAGAAATGAAAAGAAAGAAAGGAAAAGTGGAAGAAAGGAAAGATCGCAACAACGAAGTAATTTCTATGACATGAACTACGTTTGACTTGATTCCGAAAGGATACGTAGGCAGCCTCTCTCTGAGGTTCAGTCACACCAAACAAAAATCCAAAAGTCCCCAGGAAAGAAACTGGGGCAGAAGTTGTGGTTGTTGTGAGAAATCTGATTCCGAAAGTTGTAATTTTGAGCCCATGTTGAATTGTTTTGAGCCTTTGATACCATTTCTTCCTAACCCTGTCCAAAAGCCTGCATTACGGTCCAAAGAAAGACCTTCTGATCAATCTTCGAGAGATGCCGAGTCAAGCGAGTAGAGGTGAACCATATCAGGGGCAACACTCCGGTCCAAACAAGGGAAATGAATAATGAGAGAGTCTTGATGACAAATGCCTCACGGGTACCGCAAGGTGGTGAAAGCTGAGAGAAAACAAAATGAGAGAGTCATATTGGTGAAAACCTTCACGGGCACCATAAGGCGATAGTGAGGTGAGAGAAAGACCAAAATGAGAGAGGCTTGATGGTGAAAACCCTTCGGGCACTACAAGTCGAATAAGGATTGTGAATCAGATCGGATAAGCGGAGCATTGAAGCCCAGTTTCACGGCGAAAAGGTACAACAAGAGCTGAACATCAGATTTGCTTAACAGAATAGGCTGCAGGTGCATGTCAAGGTCATAAGAGTCGGTATCCACATCCGATAGGTTTCTACTTTGTAGTTTTCTTGTTAGGAATCATCTCTTTCCATTATCCTTTACTCTGTTCCTTTTGTCTTGTTTACTCCCTCTTCCTGATTCTGTTTGGTCATAACAAGTGAGAAATGACTTCAAAATCTGCCACCAACTTTCCAATTGAACAAAACGGGATCTGGCTAGCATATCAAATCGTCATAAGCCAGGAAAGAACAGCATGCACACTGAATTGGCAACAATCTACATGCTTCGGGATCCTTATGAAATGCAAGGGCATGGTATATGTCAATTCGTGAACAACGCAACGAATGAAGGGTTTAGGTGAACGGATCAAAGGTATTCTCGGTGAAACACGAAAGGTTTGGTACATATTAGATGGAGGGTGTTTGGTGAACGGATCAGAGATATTTTCTGCGTTAAGGGTAACAAAGAAAGTGGTTAGCAGGGTCTCTAAGTGGGAATCCGTTATCATGGTGAGTGAAGGAACAAAAAACTTCAAGGCCGAGGCCAGTGGTTAAGTTAAGAAAGAGCATCATATACACGGTTCCGTGGGGGCAATAGACGTGCTTTGGGATTCATATGAGACATAAAGGTTGGGGAGATGCCAGTTCATGCAATGCAACAAATAGAGGATATCGGGGCTGAACGGAGAAAAGGTATTTTATGTGATGAGGATGACACAGAAAGGGGTTAGTCCATAAACAAGCAAGGTCTTCGAGTGGAAATCAGTCATCTTGGCAAATGCAGAAGCAGCCGCCCTCAAAGTTCAAGGCCAAAAACTAACCACCACATTTTAAACTCACAAGTTTTCTTTGTTTGAAACAGGAACAAAGCAGTGCAAGAAGGTTGGTTCAACAATAAGAAAAAAAAGAAAAAAAAAGAAAAAGAAAAGGAAGAAGAGGAGAGCCGACAAAAGGGAAGTTTCTCAAATCTTTGCCCTTGCCTGTCTTGCTAGTGTGCATAAAATTTTGCCATTGCTGTTCACATTTTTCCTCCTAGGATAAAAATTCCTAGTCTGATGAATTTTTCTCCAGATGAAAACCTAGTTTGATGAATTTTCTCCTAGGATCTACATCTTAGTCCGATGAATCTTTCTCCTAAGATAGAAAACCTAGTCTGATGAACTTTCTCCTAGGATCAAAATCTTAGTCTGATGAAACTTTCTCCTAAGATAGCAAGATAACAAAAAGACCTCGTCTGATGAATTTTCTCCTAGGATCTAAATCTTAGTCTGATGAATCTTTCTCCTAAGATAGACGACCTAGTTTGATGAACTTTCTCCTAGGATCAAAATCTTAGTCTGATGAACTTTCTCCTAGGATCAAAATCTTAGTCTGAGGAATCTTTCTCCTAAGATAGAAAACCTAGTCTGATGAACTTTCTCCTAGGATCTAAATCTTAGTCTGATGAATCTTTCTCCTAAGATAGAAGACCTAGTCTGATGAACTTTCTCCTAGTATCTAAAATCTTGGTCCGATGAATCTTCTCCTAAGATAATGAAAATGGACCTAGTCTGATGAATCTTCTCCTAGGATCAACATCTTAGTCCGATGAATCTGTCTCCTAAGATAGAAGACCTAGTCTGATGAATTTGCTAGTCAAATGTCCTTGGTTTTACTCACAGGAGACGTACATTCCAATCAAGTCTTTAGTTTTATTCTCATCATTGCATCAATAGCTTAGTTGATCTATATTTTGCTAATAACTCACAAATCTTCCTAGTGCAAACTGGGGCAGAAAATTTTCTTTGTTTTGTCTATTTTGTTGAAGTCAGGAGCCCACTTGGAGAACAAGGGAATACTTTTCAAGTTCAGCAATCAGGAGCCCACCTGGAGAACAAGGGAATACATTTCAAGTTTCAGCAATCAGGCGCCCACCTGGAGAACAAGGGAAGTACAATTCAAATTTTAGCTTTCAATTTTTAATATTTGATAACATGATGTGCCCAGCCACCAAAGTGGGGCAGAAAATTTTCTATGTTTGTCTATTTTGTTGAAGTCAGGAGCCCACCTGGAGAACAAGGGAATACTTTTCAAGTTCAGCAATCAGGAGCCCACCTGGAGAACAAGGGAATACATTTCAAGTTCAGCAATCAGGAGCCCACCTGGAGAACAAGGGAATACATTTCAAGTTCAGCAATCAGGAGCCCACCTGGAGAACAAGGGAATACATTTCAAGTTCAGCAGTCAGGCGCCCACCTGGAAAACAAGGGAAGTACAATTCAAATTTTAGCTTTCAAATTTTAATATTTGGTAACATGATGTGCCCAGCCACCAAACTGGGGCAGAAAATTTTCTTTGTTTGTCTATTTTGTTGAAGTCAGGCCCCTACCTGGAGAACAAGGGAATACATTTCAAGTGACAGCAATCAGGAGCCCACCTGGAGAATAAGGGAATACATTTCAAGTGTCAGCAATCAGGAGCCCACATGGAGAATAGAGGCATATATTTCAAATTTCGGCAGTCAAGCATCACTCGGAGGAATGGCAAAACATCTCCGATCACAATTCATTGCAACAACGTAAGAATTCCATCGGAAGGATACAAGTTCAAGGCAACAAGAACCGCAAGATCAAGACATAGATAGACTTTTGTAATTCATAGATCATAGCTTAGGCTAGCTTCTTTTGTTTCAACACGGTGTAATAAGGAGGTCAGCAAGCAGTAGCAGCAGTAGCAGCAACAACAGCAGTGAAATCACAGCTCCTGGTAGTCCCAGCTTCCAAATCTTCCCGAACTACACTCACCTGATTCCTTTTTAGCCAAGGATATGTAGGCAACCTCAGAAGCAGGGTGCGGTCAACTCTTTCAAAAATGCTTCACACGGAGTATTCGAACGGGCAAAAATCGCTCGTATCCGCTCACTTATCTTTGCACGAAAACTCTTCGTGTTTTCGAGCAAAGAGGGGCAGCTGTGAGCACGTGATTTTTGCCCTATATGAATTACTCCCAAAAATTCAAACAAAATGATTTCTTTCATTATTTCGCAATTCTGTGAATTTCTGTGACATTTTATGTTAATTGTTTGCATCTTGTTTGTGCATTTTAATTAGCGAAAAATACAAAAATATGTTGCATTTAGCATTTGGGATTTAACTTTGCATTTCAGGGTTAATTAGAAATCATTTGTTTTATTGAAAATTACAAAAAATAGCTTAAAAATGCACTTTTAATTCTAGCTTTGACTTTGTCAGGTTTTCTGTTAATTTGTTTTCAATTAATTGTTTTAATCATCATTTTAGGTTTAATTAGTTTTGTTTAAGTTAGTTAAGAGCTTTAGGAATTAATTTCGATTTTTGTTAATTTTTGAAAAGGAAAAAGAGGGAATTAATTTATTTTGAAATTGGAAAAGAAAAGGAAAATAAATAAAAGGGAAATAAAGTTTTGGCCATTTAATCAGGATCCTCCCCCCAGGCCCAATCATGTACAAACCCAGCCCAAATCGATCCTTAAAACCCCGGCTTGCCCCCCCCCCCCCGATTAAGTGAGACGATGTCGTTTCGTCATGCCAGATCTGGGCCGTCGAGGACCTTTGATCCAACGGTTCAGAACTAGGGGTTCATTAGATATAAAATTGTCGGACCTAACCTACCCCCCCCCCCAAAGTCATCTCTCTCACTCTATTATCAAAAATATAACGCCACCCTTTTCCGCCTTAGACCGCCGCCGGGAATCGCCTCACGGCGGCGGCCGGCGTCCAAATCATCCCAAATTTACACCACTAAATCCTCCTTCCCTCCTCTTTCCATATCTGCCATTGGTTTTCATCTAACACCCCTGGAATGCCTCAAATATGCCAAACCCTAGGCGCCGCCACCACCGTGCACGGCGCCGCCGCCACCCAAACCCTACCAAACTCATACCCCATACTCCCCTCCCTCTCCTCTACCTGAATCCTCGAATTGTTTTCCCCAAATCCAATTGACAAGTTTCAAATTCCAGATCTAGGGTTCGAAGAGTCTGGACCTCTTTGGGTTTTCAAATGTTCGGGTTGATTTCAGTTGACATTGCTTGTTTAGTAATGGTCAAATAGACATAAAACATCAACAAGTTCAAAATTAGTCAAATTAGAGCTGAAAATCAGTGAGTTTTCTTAAATTCCTTCTTCTTTTCCTATTTGTAGATTTCTTCTTTTATGCTTCAGCCATCCTGATTCTTTTTGGTTTCACTTTTGTTCGTCTCAGAACTCCCTTTTATTTGTAGATTTGATTTAGGGTTGATTGATTATGTTTTGTTACTTGATTTGGTTTAATTAGTTTAGTTGAATTAGTATTTTTGTTGTTATTTGATTACCGTACTGTCTTGTGATGATTTTGTTTGCCTCTTAATTTTTTGAAAAAAAATAATGAGTTTCATGTCATTTGATCCTAGTTTATTGCTTTGTTAATCTAATAACATTTTAGCTTGGTTAATTGGGATTCATGGCCAAGTACTAATCGGTTTGGATTTGGTTATAGTTGATCATTCCCATTTCTTTGTTTAATTGACTATAGTCAAGTTCTGACCAAAGTGAAAAGGACTGGAGTCATAATTGGCTAGGTTAGGTAATTCAGGAAAAGGATAAGGGCAGTCTAGGTAGTTTGTAGGAAGAATCTTTTAATAACTGAATTGGAAACCCCTAGAATGTCCTAGATGGGGTGTCAATTACAGTTTCAGGAACTTAAGAGTGGTATCTTGGGGCACAAGGCAAGACCTTAGGGACTAATTAAGAAAAACTGAAAAATAAAAGAGGGGGCAGGGGGCAAATGTAAAATCTGAAACTTCCCCTCAATTTCGCCTATAAAAGGCAATCCCCATTGCCTTCATTGACAAGTTTAGTCCCGGAAAAATTCCCCAAAAGTTTCAATCTCTGGAAAAATTCTCAAAGTTTCAATCTCTGAGAATTCCCAAAAAAGTTTCAGCTTCCAAAGCTCCCTCCCAAACACATTTTAGGCAATCTTAGCATCTGATTTTTGAATTTCAAATTGAAAAACCTTCATCCTACATCAACAATTTCCAGAAAAAACAAAAGAAGTAGCAAAAACAAAAACTCCAAAACAAAACTGCAGAAATATGTGTTCTACTGAAATTCTTAGATTACTTTCAAGCTGTAGTGTTTAATTTGTCTCTCTTAGTTCGGTTTCTGGTGGCTGAAGTTTTCAAAGGTCTCCTAGTTCAATTACGAGTAAATTTGAGGTCAAACAAGTGTGTTTTGGTTTATTGGTTGCTGTTGATTCTCTGTAACTCATTCCTGGGCTTTGTGAAGCTGTGTTGAATCTGCAATTGTTCCTGTTGCTGTTGTCTAATCCTGTTGCTTGATCACTACTGCTGCTGACTCCATATCATTTTTGTATGCTCAAATTTCCAGGTACCACTATTGTAGACTTCAAGCTTTGCAATGAAATGAAAATTTGCTGTTTGGCGCNTCGAAATTTGGTCTAGGTTTTTGGTAGTTTTGGCAGGTTGATGGTGAGTAGTAGTATGCTGGCTAGGTTAGGTAATTCAGGTAAAGGATAAGGGCAGTATAGGTAGTTTATAGGAAGAATCTTTTAATAACTGAATTGGAAACCCCTAGAATGTTCTAGATGGGGTGTCAATTACAGTTTCAGGAACTTAAGAGTGGTATCTTGGACAACAAGGCAAGACCTTAGGGACTAATTAAGAAAAACTGAAAAATAAAAGAGGGGGCAGGGTGGTAAATGTAAAATCTGAAACTTCCCCTCAATTTTGCCTATAAAAGGCAATCCCCACTGCCTTCATTGACTAATTTAGACCCTGAAAAATTCCCCAAAAGTTTCAATCTCTGGAAAAATTCCCAAAGTTTCAATCTCTGGAAAAATTCCCAAAGTTTCAATCTCTGAAAATTCCCAAAAAAGTTTCAGCTTCCAAAACTCCCTCCCAAACACATTTTAGGCAATCTTAGCATCTGATTTTTGAATTTCAAATTCAAAAACCTTCATCCTAGATCAACAATTTCTAGAAAAACCAAAAAAAGTAGCAAAAACAAAAACTCCAAAACAAAACTGCAGAAATATGTGTTCTACTGAAATTCTTAGATTACTTTCAAGCTGTAGTGTTTAATATGCCTCTCTTAGTTCGGTTTCTGGAGGATGAAGTTTTCAAAGGGCTCCTAGTTCAATTACGAGTAAATTTGAGGTCAAACAAGTGTGTTTTGGTTGATTGGTTGCTGTTGATTCTCTGTAACGCATTCCTGGGCTTTGTGAAGCTGTGTTGAATCTACAATTGTTCCTGTTGCTGTTGTCTAATCCTGTTGCTTGATCACTACTGCTGCTGACTCCATATCATTTTTGTATGCTCAAATTTCCAGGTACCCCTATTGTAGACTTCAAGCTTTGCAATGAAATGAAAATGCTGCTTGCTTCCCCTGCTTGATGACATTTTTATCTGCACCAAATCATGACTCTGTTTGGATCATGTTGTGTAGTTTGTATTGGAAACTAGTTTGTAATTGTATTGTTGAATGTAATTAAGACGACTTGTATAATGGGGACTGTCTGGACTGCGTTTAATTTGTGCTGGATTATTTTAATCTCAGACTGTTGGACTCTTATTGTTTACAAATTAATAGCTTAAGTTCACATATGTAATCAGGAAATAGAACTAATATGTGCATATAATCTTACCTCATATAAGACAAGCCTGTTAATTAGGATCAGATTCACACCTGCATTTTCGATATCTCGTATCAATTAAAGTGACGAGCTACGTTCGACGTGTGTGCTATCGTCCNTTCACACCTGCATTTTCAGTATATCGATTCATAAAATTGGACAGGCACGTTCACAGTATGTGCATTAGTCCTTTGTTTGAGGTACATCCCAGTAAAATCATTGTTCATTTGTAGGCATAAATGTAGGTGCAAATGCTTATGATCTTAGTATATTATTCACATGTTCACGCTAGGATGAATTTGAACGTTAGACAAACAAACTGAAAGTTTAATAAACAATTAGAAATGATTATAGCATTATCAGTATTAAGTCTAAGCCCTGGCCCCTGATCAACACTAAATTGGATTAAACCCTGTCTCTGGGCCTGCGTAACATTGCGTTCCGACTGGGCTAGGGTCATTTGGACCAGGTGTTTTGCAGTCACATGGTCATTTAATTTTGTTGCATTAATTAAATAGCATTGAAACCATCCCTGAATTGCCCATGCTTGGGCTCCTGACATTTGGGCTATGAAATTGGGCCCATCGCCTGTTTAATTGCCCAAGTGGGCGATTTGATTCCTGGCAGTCCTAAGATGAGCATGTTCACTATTGGGCTGATGCTGAAGCCCAATTCCAGAAGTTGAAGGCATTTTCGGAGTTAATTCCGAAGCCCAAAGGGTTTAAGGGTCTAGTTCATAATTTGAAATAATATAAATTTGGGCTTTCGAGTTAGGTGACGGATTCAAATTAAAAGGTTTTCCCTTTTGTTTGAATCCGGACTTGAACCTGAGGCCCGAATTTTATAAAATTAATTAATTAGGTTTCTTTAGAGACAAATTCAATAGACAATTATAGTTTGCTCTAGGATGGCCTTTAAATAATAAAATGAGATGAGCCTCGCCAAACAAAATGCATAAATTGCGGGGCCCTCTTTAAATGCTCATATTAAAATACTTAGAATTTGGGGCGTGCCGTTTAGCGAATTTCACGGCCTCCCGCAAAGATAATAACACGTTAGTCGCTTTAGGCGCGTTTTAATAATTTTACCTCCCTAAATGCGGGTGTGCATTTCATGCAACCCAAATCCAAATCCCAAAACGTTGAATAAAAATGTGTCGAGGATCCGGGTGCATTTCATGTGACGTGATCCGAAAATATGTTTTTAAACGACGTTCACTTTCTAAAATTTAACTAAAAGCGGTAAGTAATTTTAAAATTGCACAATAGGATAACATGTATTAAAATCAGATTTTTGCCAAATATAGCAGTTGAGCGACCGTGCTAGAACCACGGAACTCGGGAGTGCCTAACCCCTTCTCCCGGGTTAACAGATTTCCTTACCCAGATTTCTGGTTCACGACTGTTAAACAGAGTCAAACCCTTCCTCGATTCGGGATTCAAACCGGTGACTTGGGACACCATAAATCTCCCAAGTGGCGACTCTGAATCTCTTAATAAACGAATGCCATTTCGATTGTCCTTTAATTGGAACAACTCCTTTTATTATACCCTTCCGGGGGTGTAGTAGCGAATAAGGAGGTGTGACACCAGTTGGGAGAGAACTTCCCTTTGGCCTCATCCTGATGCGGGAAAATCTTCTTTAACACCAGTTGCCCCGCTGTAAACTGTCTTGGTTTGACTCTCTTGTTAAAGGCTCGGGACATTCTGTTTTGGTAAAGCTGACCGTGGCAAACTACATTCATTCTTTTTCCATCTATAAGAGCTAACTTCTTGTAGCGACTCTTTACCCATTCTGCATCATCGAGTTCTGCTTCCTGTATGATCCTCAAGGAAGGAATTTGTACCTCGGCGGGAATGACCACCTCTGTACCATAAACCAGCATGTAGGGAGTTGCCCCGGTTGATGTGCGGACTGTGGTGCGGTACCCCAATAAAGCAAATGATAATTTCTCATGCCACTGCTTATGCTTTTCTATCATCTTCCTTAGAATTTTCTTGATGTTCTTGTTGGCGGCTTCTACGGCTCCATTCATCTGAGGCCTGTAAGTGTCACACCTCCTTTTTCGCTTACTACACCCCGTGAAGGGTATAATAAAGGGAGTTTTTCCAATTAAAGGACAATCGAAACGGGATTCGTTTATTAAGAAGTTCAGAGTCGCCACTTGGGAGATTTATGGTGTCCCAAGTCACCGGTTTGAATCCCGAATCGAGGAAAGGGTTTGACTCTGTTTAATAGTCGCGAACCAGAAATCCGGGTAAGGAATTCTGTTAACCCAGGAGAAGGGGTTAGGCACTCCCGAGTTCCGTGGTTCTAGCACGGTCGCTCAACTGTCATTATTGGCATAATTATCTGATTTTAATACATTTTGAACCTATGTGCAAATTTTAGCTTTTAACCGCTTTTATTAAATTTTAAAAGAATATTGAACGTCGTTTAAAACATGCCTTTGAATCGCGTCACATGAAATGCACCCGCAATCCTAAACATATTTTATTCAACGTTTTGGGATTTGGATTTGGGTCACATGAAATGCACACCCAAGTTTAGGAAGGTAAGATTATTAAAGAACGCGCCTAAAGCGACTAACGTGTTATTATTTTCGGGGGAGGCCATGAAAATTCGCTAAATGGCACGTCCCGAATTCTAAATATTTTAATGAAGTAATTAAAGAGGGCCACGCAATTTGTGATTTTATTTGGCGCGGAGCACCTCAATTTATTTAAGGCCATCCTAGAGAGACTATTGTTTTCTAGTATGGAATGTCTCTAAAAGGGCTCTAATTGATTGACAATATGGATTGCTATTAGTTAAAAAGATTAAGGACTTTGGGCCTCAAGTTCAAGCCCACACTTGAACAAGAGGCACACCTCTTAACTCAAGCATGCTACTTAACTAGAAGGCCCAAACCCTACCAGTTAATTATTAACAAATCAATTACTCTTTCAGTTCTGGGCCCAAAAAGAGCCCAGTCCGCATGAGAGATGTGCAAAATAAGGGCCTCCATAGTCGCAGAAGATAGCCCTGTTCAGCAAGAAATAAACTGGGCTCGAAACAGGCCCAAATCGAGTGAGGGTGGGATCACAGGATCGAGTCCAAGCATCCGCAGGAGGAAAGTTTTCAGACTAAGGGAAAATACATGAATGACTGAACTATAAAGAAAATTGACTATTGAAGCATCCATTCTCCACAGGGTTAATACTTGCACGGACACTCATTAATTACTTTCATGCTCACACAAGATTTCAAACTTTTAAACCTAATCAAACGTTGCAGAATCAACCAAATTGGACCTACCATTACTGGACACTAAAAAACTGATTGGAATTCAACTTCAAACTATTTAGAACATAACCACACTCATATAATAACCATTCTAGCCACAAGGATCAAAATCTGCGTATAAGATACTAATGTATATCCATTTTTTATTCTTTGGATTTGTTTCAAATTATCCTGAATTGAAACTAACTCACAAGTCACTGAAATACTCATGATACTCCTATTAATACCCATGAAACTAACCTTAACATGCTAAATCTGAAAGCTAACAGCAATTTGATTATCCCAAGCTTCACTTTTTACATGTGCATAATGAGCAAATTAGGCCATCAATTATGTTAGAGTATAGGAGATGCAGATCTGTGCAAATATACATAGACTTGAACTCACACTAATATAACAACCAACCAAACTAACTGCAGCAACTCTAAAAAATTGCATACAATCTAGTTTTACACACATAAGCAATATTCTATAAGAGTCTCTTACACACAGTCCAAATAAAGGAACGCTAATCACTATTTGCAGCTCTAGATCTAGTTACCAAAGTCAAAATGGGAACAAAACAAATACAGAAATATCAACATAAATTCAGTCTTCATTTCAGCACGTTCAAACGGTTACAAGTTCAACAATTGTCTCCAACTATGGGCTAGGAAAAATACCTGAAAAGCAAAACAATAGAAGGAATGAGGATACAGCAGTGAGAAACAATAGCAGTCGACAGCAAGACAACAATGTTCCAGCAACGAAATCAATCCCAGAGATGATCAGGAGGGATCCAATTAAACCAAATTTGAAACCAAAACAACACTTGAAATAGACCAGCTATCAAAAATCCAGCCAAACTGAACTAGTACATCTCAACACCCTATGGATTCAACTCATTCTAAGCTTCCAATGTTCAGAATTTATTTCATGATAGATATTCTTATGAATTTTAGGAAAATTTCCAGAGAATATTGAAAGTTCTTTTTCAAGTTCCAGCCGCCTCTGACTCTCTATTTTTAGGCCCTTCCATCCTTGCCTTCTAAGGCAAGAAATGATGCCTTTATAGGCAAACAACTAGGGCAGCCCTTGCAAGCTTTGTTTTTGCACTTTTGTCCTTTTTATTTTCAGTTTTAAACTATTTAATCCCTAGAATCTTGGCTTGTTGCCCAAGTTACAATACCAAGATTCCAAAAATACCAATTATAACCCCTTCTAGGTGCTTCTAGTGACTTCTAATTTTAGTTACTAGAGATTCCCTAAATTGAATTTCCTAGATTACCCTTTTCAATTCTGAAAATTACCAAGTTAAACCAGCCCCCCTCTTACCCTGGTCAAAAATTAACCACAATTAAAGGAAGAACCTAAAATCGAACTAGTGGTCTAATTAAGCTATTTCAAGTATCAGAACTAATCAGCTGCTAATCAAACCAAAATTAAAGCCAGGATTGATAAAATACAAATTCATGCTATTTATTAATTAAACAGAAAATTATGAATCATGAACCAGAATCAAAAAAGAAAATAAACAAATATGAATCAAGATAAAATCGACTGAACAAAACCTAAAACGAAAATGATTGAACATGGAGTGGAACTGATTTTAATTAAAAGGAGAATTCATTACAAAAAGAAGAACAAGTAGAGGAGGAAAGGGAGATTAAGGAACTTACTGACTTGGGCCTTAAATTGACTGATTTCAAATTGATTCCCAGCTAATGTTATGTGTCTATTTTGCCAAAAATAAACACATAACATTAATTGAGAATCACTCAATACTTGAAAATCCAGAAAATCGAAATTCTTCGAACCCTAGATCTAAAATTCGGGGAGTTCTGCTTGGATTCGAAGGGTTTTGGTTTGAGATTTGGGATGAGGATATCAAAGAGGCCATAGGGTATTGTTTTGAGGTTGTTTGGAGGTAGCGTCGCCATGGGCGGCGGAGGCGGCGCCTAGGGTTTGGGTTATTTGAGGAGATGGGTTGGGATTTGAGAGACGGGGTTTGGGGTTTTGGAAAAAGGAGATTGAGGGGAGTTTATGGTGTAAATTTGAGAGGAATTGGAGAATCGCCGCCGGCGAAAGCGATTTCCGGCCGGCGGCAGACGACGGAAAGCGGAGGAGAAGCAGGGGGTCTCTGAAGGGTTAGGGGCGTGTGAGGGAGACAGCTTGGGGGGGGGGGTAGGTGAGGTTAGGACAATTATATATCAACCCTACCCATACTTCCCAACCGTTGGATCAAGCAAACCTAGACGGCTAGGATTGTTTTGATCCAAACGACGTTGTTTTGAATGGTGGGGGCTGGACCGGGTCTGGGGTGTAATATTGGGCCTGGAATGTGGACGGGTATGGAGAATAAGAGACTGGGCTCGTGGTCTTAATTAGATTTGGCCCAAAATTGGGTTCCTTATTACAGAAGACCAAATTTTCTTTATTTAATTCCTTCTTTTCTTTTCAAATTAAACTAAAAACCTAAATTAATTCTTAAAAACTAAACTAACCTACCCAAATTATATTAAACTCTAATTAATAACTAACACCATTAATTAAAAACCAAATTTAAGGAAAAACTACCAAAATTTAAAGATGAAAATTAAACAATGCAAAATAAATCATTTTATGATTTTTCTATTTTTTGTAAAACCCTAATTACTAATTAATCTAAAATATGCAAAATTAAGTCCTAAATGAAAATGCAATATATATTTTGTATTTTTCATTAATTAAAATGCACAGACCAATGCAAACAATTAACAAAAAATGCCACGAAAATTCACGGAATTGCAAAAACTAGAAGAAACTATTTGTTTTGAATTTATGGGAATAATTCATATAGGGCAAAACTCACGTGCTCACAGCTGCCCCTCTTTGCTCGGAAACACGAAGAGTTTTCGTGCAAAGATAAGTGAGCGGATACGAGCGATTTTTGCCCGTTTGAATACTCCGTGTGAAGCATTTTGAAAGATTTGACCGCACCCTGCTTCTGAGGTTGCCTACATATCCTTGGATAAAAAGGAATCAGGTCAGTGTAGTTCGGGAAGGTCTGGTAGCTGGGACTACCATGAAGCTGTGATTTCACTGTTGTTGTTGCCGCTGCTACTGCTTACTGAACCCCCTTATTACACCATGTCAAAAATAAAAGAAACTAGTCTAAGCAATGATCTATGAATTACAAAAGATCCTATCTATATCTTCAAACTTGCTCTTGTGGTCCTTGTTGCATTGTTGAATTGTATTCTTC
The DNA here is from genome assembly GCF_001879085.1 of Nicotiana attenuata. Taxonomy (NCBI): domain Eukaryota; kingdom Viridiplantae; phylum Streptophyta; class Magnoliopsida; order Solanales; family Solanaceae; genus Nicotiana; species Nicotiana attenuata. Next base: position 154,293 of record NW_017672538.1, read on the forward strand.
CGGTGGAATTCTTTTGTTGCTGCCTTGACTTGCATTCTGAAGTGTTCTCCCTTTCCCCAAGTAATGCTTTGACCGCTAAAACTTGAAATGTAGTCCTCTGTTCTCCAGGCGGGCTCCTGACTGCTGAAACTTGAAATGTAATCCTCTGTTCTCCAGGCGGGCTCCTGACTGCTGAAACTTGAAATGTATGCCTCTGGTCTCCAGGCGGGCTCCTGACTGCTGAAACTTGAAATGTGTGCCTCTGTTCTCCAGGCGGGCTCCTCTGTTCTCCAGGCAGGCTCCTGATTGCTAAAACTTGAAATGTATGCCTCTGTTCTCTAGGCGGGCTCTTGACTTCACCAAAATAGACAAAAACAAAGAAAATCTCTTGCCCCAGTTTGGTGACTGGGCATCATATTACCAGATATTAATAAGAATTTGAAAACTAAAACTTGAATTGTAATACCTCTGTTTTCCAGGTGGGCTCCTGACTGCTGAACTTGAAAAGCATTCCCTTGTTCTCCAGGTGGCTCCTGATTACAACAAAATAAACAACAAAGAAAATTTTCTGCCCCAGTTTGGTAACTGGGTACAGCATGTTATCAAATATTAAAAATTAAAAGCTAAAATTTGAATTGCACTTCCCTTGTTCTCCAGGTGGGCTCCTGACTGCTGAAGCTTGAAAAGTATTCCCTTGTTCTCCAGGTGGGCTCCTGATTGCTGAACTTGAAAAGTATTCCCATGTTTTCCAGGTGGGCTCCTGACTGCAACAAAAATAGACAAAAACAAAGAAAATTTTTCTGCCCCAGTTTGGTAGCTGGGTACATGGGTAAGTGTTAAACCGAATTATTCTACCAACTATTACAAGAATTTGAAAGCTAGGTCCTATTATCCAGGGAGGTCCTGACAACTTCTAATAATTATGAACCTAAGTTATATCCTCTAGAGGTATTACCCTCACTACATTTGTTGTCTAAAAGGTCTTAAACTACTCCCCATTATCCAGGTGGTTCCTGACAACTTCTAGTTAAAAGGTAGTTTTAACCTAAGTTATATCTACTGAAGGTACGACTCCCACTATATCTTGTTATCTGAAACAAACTTTAAAGCTACATCCCATTATCCAGGAGGGTCATGAAAACTCCTAATTGAATCTTATCTTAAACGCGCAAACTTTGAAACAAACTTATATTCCTATTTATGCTAAATTATGCTACTCATGATTGTTTTGAAATTTAGACTAAGTTCCATTTTCCAGGAGGGTCCTAAGAATTTCCCGTCATACCTGTTTTGGGTGCTTGCTTTTTCCTTAAGNCATGATTGTTTTGAACTTTAGACTAGTTCCAGTTTCCAGAGGTCCTAGATTTCCGTCATACCTGTTTGGTGCTTGCTTTTCCTAAGAGGTTTCTCGAAACCATGAAACTTTCTGCCCTGTTTCAATCAAGAAAAATCTTGTCAGTTTTAAAATGTAGTTAGTTGCTGGCATTCTTGCTAGGTACATCCTTGCTGCTGGGCTTTACTCCGTCTCGCTTTCCTGGACTTGCCTTGAATCCCCTCGACTTCCTAAACGAATTTCAACCCCTTGACTCTGATGACACAAGTGTTCTATCCCATATTGTTGTTTTTGTGTTTCTTACCCCTCTTTTGAAACTTCGCTTCTTCCCCACAATTATCCGACTAATCCACCGATGAAACTTCCAGTGGTCCTTTATGACTTACTTTGCCTTTTGACATCTTTGATATATCCTGGCCCTGTCTGTACAACTAGGAAGCTGGTAGTTAGCCTTGACATTTCTTCCTTTGTTTCAAACAGAACTGACACTGAAACATCTTAAAGATAGACCTCGAAAGAATGAAATGCAACGACCTCGGGGATTAAGGTTAACGAGGATCCGATAACGGAGGATTTGTAATGAAGAAAGAAGAAAATAAGACTTATCTGAGTGGAAATGCTGGTACCATTGAGCATGCCATGCATTTTGGATTAATCAGCCCAGTATGTCTAACCAATCAACTCTTGATTGCCACATTTGTTGTTCCGGACTTTCACAACCTGATTTTCACCCAAACCCAAACCTTGCTCGTCTTGCAATGTCTTGAGCAGCTTTTGACCACAGACTTGTCTCATTTGCCTGTCTGGAAAAAAAACTCGCCTTCGCCTTACGGTGCCCGTGAGGGTTTTCACCAATAAGACTCTCTCATTTTCGATTTCTCTCAACTCACTTCGCCTTACGGTGCCCGTGAGGGTTTTCACCAATAAGACTCTCTCATTTTTTATTTTTCTTGCACCGGAGTGTTGCCCCTGACGTGAATCACTTTTACTTGCTCGTATTGGCACTTCCTGAAGATTGATCAGAAGGTCTTTCTTTGGACCGTAATGCAGGCTTTTGGATAGGGTTAGAAAGAAAAGGGTATAAAAGGCTCTAAAACAATTCAATATGGGTTCACAACTACAACTTTCGGAATCAACTTTCTTGCACAACCATAACTTCTGCCCTAGTTTCTTCCTTGGGGACTTCTGGACTTTTGTTTTGGTGTGACTGAACCTCAGAGAGAGGCTGCCTACGTACCCTTTCGGGATCAAGTCAAACGTAGTTCAGGGCATAGAAATTACTTTGTTGTTGCAATCATTCCTTTTCTTGCACTTTCTTTCTTCCTTTTCATTTCTTCTCTTTCTTTTCTTTTCTTCATTTCTTTTCTTTCTTTTCTTTTCTTCATTTTTCTTTTCTTTTTTCTTTCTTTTCTTTTTTCTTTCTTTTTTTTTTCTTTCTTTTTTTTTCTTTCTTCCTTCTTTTTCTTCTTTTGGATTGTGTTTCTTGTTTCTTCACTGATTTTCCTTGCTCGAACTCCCGAGTTGTTATTGATTCCGAAAGAGGGGTACGAAAGAACGTAAATGAGGCTCAAAGGGATAACGAAGGATAACGTGTTTGGATAGCAGAACAAAATGCCTTCATCATTTCAATCTCAAAAATATGCCAAATACAATAAAGTACAATTAAACCAAGAAATCATACATAGTATCGCTTGACCGCATCAGAGTTGATAGCCATTTCTACACATTTCCCTTCCACATCTGTCAAATATAATGCGCCATTGGACAACACTCTGGTTACAACAAATGGCCCCTGCCAGTTCGGGGCGAACTTTTCTTTTGCCTCAGCCCAATGAGGTAGGATACGCCTCAACACCAATTGCCCTACTTCGAATTTTCGCGGACGCACTTTCTTGTTATATGCTCTTGCCATTCTCTGTTGGTAAACTGACCATGACATACTGCTGCCAATCTCTTCTCATCAATCAAACTTAGTTGTTCCAAGCGGACCTTGACCCATTCAACATCATCAATTTTCGCCTCGGCAATAATCCGAAGGGACGAGATTTCAACCTCTGCGGGTATTACTGCCTCAGTGCCATACACCAGTGAATAAGGAGTCGCCCCTACTGAAGTGCGGACAGTAGTGCGATAACCTAAAAGGGCGAAAGGTAACTTCTCATGCCATTGCCTGGATCCTTCTACCATTTTCCGAAGTATTTTCTTGATGTTCTTGTTAGCTGCTTCGACCGCTCCATTCGCTTTAGGACGATATGGGGTGGAATTGCGATGCGTGATCTTAAACTGCTGACATGATTACCTTCGGGATCCCAAACCGACAGATGATATTCGAATGCACATAATCGACCACTGCCTTCTTGGTCACAGATTTGAAGGTTTTCGCTTCAACCCACTTAGTGAAATAATCAATAGATACCAGAATGAACCTGTGCCCATTTGACGCCGCTGGCTCGATCGGCCCAATGACATCCATTCCCCAAGCATCGAACGGCCATGGTGCTGACATTGTATGCAATTCAGATGGTGGAGAATGAATCAAATCTCCATGTACCTGACATTGATGACACTTGCGCACGAAACTGATGCAATCCCGTTCCATAGTAAGCCAATAATAACCCACTCGGAGAATCTTCTTTGCCAATACATATCCACTCATATGAGGTCCGCAAACTCCCACATGTACCTCAGCCATGATAACTGTAGCCTGTTTAGCATCCATGCATCTCAATAATCCAAGATCTGGGGTTCTCTTGTACAACACTCCTCCACTGAAGAAAAATCCGCTTGCCAGGCGTCGAATTGATCTCTTTGGATCCCCCGTAGCTTGTGCTGGGTACACTCCCATCCGGAGGTATTCTTTGATATCATGGAACCACGGCTCACCATCAAGCTCCTCTTCCACCATATTATAATAAGCGTGCTGATCTCGGACCTGAATCTGTAACGGGTCCACATAAGCCTTGTCCGGGTGATGCAGCATTGACGCCAAAGTAGCCAAAGCGTCAGCAACCTCATTGTGAATCCTTGGAATATGCCTGAAATCTATTGATTGAAACCATGTTGACAAAGTTCATGCAAACACTGCCGGTACGGTATAAGCTTCAAATCTCGTGTCTCCCATTCACCCTGAATCTGGTGTACCAGAAGATCCGAGTCACCCATGACCAAGATTTCCTGGACACCCATGTCTATAGCCAATCTCAAACCCAAGATACATGCCTCGTATTCAGCCATGTTATTAGTGCAATAGAAACGAAGTTGAGCAGTGACAGGGTAGTGTTGCCCTGTCTCAGAAATCAGCACTGCTCCTATGCCGACACCCTTGGCGTTGGCAGCCCCGTCAAAGAACAGTTTCCATCCTGGCTTCTCGACTTGTTCTAATTCTTCAACATGCATTATCTCCTCGTCGGGGAAGTATGTTTTCAAAGGTTCATATTCATCATCAACTGGATTCTCGGCCAAATGATCAGCCAACGCTTGTGCTTTCATTGCAGTCCGGGTCACGTAGACAATATCAAACTCCGTAAGCAAGATTTGCCATTTTGCCAGCCTCCCTGTGGGCATGGGTTTCTGAAAAATGTACTTCAACGGGTCCAACCGAGAGATGAGATAGGTGGTATAGGCTGACAAGTAATGTTTCAACTTCTGCGCTACCCAGGTTAAGGCACAACACGTCCTCTCAAGTTGAGTGTACTTCACCTCATATGATGTGAACTTCTTGCTGAGGTAGTAAATTGCCTGCTCTTTCCTTCCTGTGATGTCATGCTGCCCCAGTACACAACCAAAAGAATTATCCAAAACGGTCAGATAAAGGATCAATGGTCTTCCCGGCTCCGGCGGGACCAGCACGGGTGGACTAGCCAAATACTCCTTAATCTTGTCAAATGCTGCTTGACATTCATTCGTCCATCTGACTGCAACATCTTTCTTTAGCAGCTTAAAAATGGACTCGCAAGTCGTTGTGAGCTGGGCAATGAACCTGCTGATGTAATTCAACCTACCAAGCAAACTCCTCACCTCTTTCTTGTTCCTTGGCGGTGGTAGCTCCTGAATGGCTTTGATCTTGGACGGGTCTAACTCAATACCGCGCCGACTTACCACGAATCCCAACAACTTCCCAGATGGGACTCCAAACGCACACTTTGCTGGATTAAGTTTGAGATTGTACCTGCGGAGTCTCTGGAAGAATTTCCTCATGTCCTTGACATGGTCACATTGTTCCCGATGTATCATGTCATGGAACATGGTGGTCATCGCCCTCATATACGTTGCCCCTGCGTTGTTCAACCCAAATGGCATGACCCTATAACAATACGCTCCCCAAGGCGTGATGAATGCCGTCTTTTCCGCATCCTCCTCATCCATCAAAATCTGGTGATAGCCCGCATAACAATCCACGAAGGAACCAATCTCATGTTTGGCACAATTGTCGATCAATATGTGGATGTTTGGTAGTGGGAAGTTGTCTTTCGGACTTGCCTTATTGAGGTCACAGTAATCTACCCACACTCTGGTCTTTCCATCCTTCTTTGGCACAGACACAACATTGGCTAACCAGGTGGGATACCGCGTGACCCGGATGACCTTTGCCTCAAACTGCTTGGTGACCTCTTCTTTGATTTTCACACTAATGTCTGTTTTAAATTTCCTTAGCTTCTGCTTGACAGGAGGGCATGGTGGGTCAGTGGGCAATTTGTGGACCACCAAATCAGTGCTTAAACCTGGCATGTCGTTATATGACCATGCAAAAACATCTTTATACTCAAAAAGTGCTTTAATTATCTCTTCCCTGAGCTGAGGTTCAAAATGGACACTTATTTTCATTTCCCGCACATTCTCCTGATCCCCTAAATTGATTGCCTTTGTGTCATTCAGATTAGGTTTGGGTTTTTCTTCAAAATGGCTTAATTCTTTACTGATTTCCTCAAAAGCTTTTTCATCATCATATTCTATTTCGTCATCACACTCAATTTCCTGTATTATTATGTCTGAGTTAGATTGGCACTTAAGACTGGGCTGAAGAGTCCTCATGCATGACATATCACTGAAACCAGCGTAAAAGGGACTGTACAAGAAAGAAAAGAAAGACAAAAATGAAAATTATCAGGAATGAAAAAGAGGGAAATTGCATTTCATTAATATTTAAGATAACAAGGTTTAACTCATCCAAATGGACGGAACACAGCATCCGAATTACCACCTTGGAAATAATCCAGATTAAACTGAAAGGAAATTAAAACTAACTACCAAGACTCCCTCCGGGTAGGAAGGGAGTTGCTTCCCAATTGTTAAGCTTTGCCTGGGGCCCCACGAACTGAACACCTGCCTTTCTTGGACCTTCTCCGACCTCCAATACATTCACCTCATAAAACATCTTTTCAAACCTCTCAATCAGCTGCTTGTCGGGATCAACCACACCACTGGGCATTGCTGTTGCTAGGCGCTTCTTAGTACTAGGCCTGACAAAGGAATGGGAAAGGCGGGGGATGGGTTTTGGAAGGGTCCATGCTTTCTTTTTCATCTTTCTAGCTCGCCTTATGTCTGCAGCAGTGGGCTTGAAACCTAAACCAAAAGTATCCAGGTTTGCAGGAAGGGATACGGGCTGTACGATGCCTTGTAAAGAAGCACCCAAACCTTTTCCAGGTACAAATCCGTTCTTCAACATTTCCGACGCAACCATGACGGATGCAGCAGCTACCTTTGGCACAGGAATACACTTCCCTTCCGGGATTTTTTCAACCGATATCGTATCAAAGACTTGATAAACCCATGGGCCTTTGTCATCCTCAGCTTCTATGAAAGGCACAATGGCATCACCCAGAGTACACAAACTATCTTCCCCATGCACCACAATCTCTTGCCTGTCCCACTCGAATTTAACCATCTGGTGCAAGGTAGATGGCATTGCCTTTGCTGCATCGATCCAGGGTCGGCCTAACAAGAGATTGTAAGAGACAGCCACGTCGAGCACCTGGAACTCCATAGTGAATTCAACCAGACCTATTGTCAGTTCCAACACTATATCCCCAACTGTGTCCTTGCCTCCTCCATCAAATCCTCGCACGCAAATACTATTCTTATGAATTCTCTCACTGTCCACCTTTAACTTTTCCAAGGTGGAAAGAGAGCAAATGTTTGCACTGGACCCATTGTCCACCAGCACCCGGGTGACCACAGAGTCTTCACATTTCACCGTGAGGTAGAGCGCTCTATTATGCTCAGTGCCTTCCAAAGGCAGCTCATCATCAGAAAACGTAACCCTGTTGACCTCAAAAATCTTGTTTGCTATTTTCTCTAGTGGTTCACAGAAATCTTATCAGGAACATGGGCCTCATTCAAAATTTTCATCAATGCCTGGCGGTGCTCATCTGAGTGGATCAGTAATGATAGCAAAGAGATTTGTGCCGGAGTCTTTCTCAATTGTTCTACAATGGAATAATCTGGAAATCACATGCAAATGCTTGGGCCAGATCGTCCCAAGTGTACCATCGAGCATGATCCTGTCGTGTGTACCACTCCAAGGCTGCTCCACTTAGACTTTGACTGAAGTAAGCCATCAATAACTCGTCCCTTCCCCCAACTCCTCTCATTTTGCTGCAGAACCCCCTTAAGTGGGCCACCGGATCACCATGTCCATCATATAAGTCAAACTTGGGTAACTTGAATCCTGCTGGCAACTGACATCGGGAAACAAGCACAGGTCTTTGTAGGCCACACTCACTTGACCTCCGAGCCCCTGCATATTTCGGAATGACTGTTCTAAGCTCTTAACCTTCCGTATCATCTCTTCTTGCTCAGGGTTTTTGGGAGGCTTTTCTTCTTCAGATGAGAGATCAAGACGGGGAGTGTAAGAGCATGGTTCCGGTGGTTTGAAAGTGGCTTCGGGTGGGTAATACTGGTTATCGTGGGTTTGGAACAAAGGTTTGCTAGAAGACCTGTGTAATGCGACATGTGGAGGAGCCACAAACACAGGAGTAGTTGGCGGTGGAGGGCATGGAATTATTTTTGGTGGTGGAGGTGGTGGTGTTTGAGAGGTGGTGCCGTAGTACTGCTGGTAAGTAGGGAAAGCCGGATATGAGTTCACTGTGGGAGGATCTTGAGGCTGAGCTAGTGGTGGGATGTAGGCGGGGTTAGCAGGATAGGCTGGTGGTGGATGTCCCTTCGACCAGGCCTGGTACATCTCGGCCATTTGTTGCTTCAGTTTATACATCTCCTCCTTCATTGCATTAACGTCCACTACTTCCTCCTCCCTAGACGGGTCGACAATGCTTGCTTCTAATTCCTGGTTGACCATGTTTGACTTATCCTTAGAGCGGGTGTTGTAGGGATGGGTTGCCAGAATGCCAGTCAACTTAACCACTTGCCTGAACTCATCAACAACAACTTGTTAGCGGTTAGGGCATTAACACATAGATAACCGCACATTTGGGCATGAATGCACCTAAGCAGTTAACCATTTCTATTATGCCTTTGCTTGGTTGCATGCGTCATCCCGGCTTTTCCTTATTTCTATGTGCCACTTCCTTTTTTGTTGTTCCATTGTTTCTTGCCGCTCCCTCGTTTTGCATTTTCTCTCTTTTTCTATTTTTATTTGGTTACGGTCGAATCCTATGTAGATTGCCTACGTATCATGACCCCGCATGAATTAGACCGAGCGTAGTTCGTGAAGACTAAATGTAAAGTAGAAGCAAAATATTTTTTGGATTTTCAATTTTATTGATAGCAACTACGTCTATTACAAAGACTCGAAACTGACAGATTAAACAACTAACAGACTCTAATGCAGAAAAGAACTACAGACTCCACCATCCCTATTCTAGTTCAAACAAAAATACAGACTCAATCAACTGACTGACTTTTAACGAAAAGGAAATACAGACTCCAGTAGAAAAGGAAATACATACTCAAATGACCAACTCTAGTAGAAAAGGAAATACAGACTCAAAGGACAATCATGAATACATTAAAGCTCCTGGTGCCCGCGGGACATCGTTCGGTCTCGCCGCCAGCCTATATGCAAGTTCCCCTTATTTTGAATCGTGCTCATCCTGCACATTTATTAAGGTGATTTAATCACTTATTTTGACCTAAAGGAAAAAAAAACTGACACTATTTTTGTTCAAATTTCCATAAAACAAACGGCCGGTTTTGCAGTTACGACCTTTCAGCACTTCGGGGAGAAGATTTTAAGGCTGTGCCTGCTAACCGTTGAAACTGACTCAGGGTGGCTGTTCTCGCAAAAACAGCCTTCCGGCGCCCTTTTTGGGGACATTCGGCTTATTTTAAACAAGAATGGCGGCACCCGATTTATTCATGACGAAAATAAATTTTTTGGCATTTTTTGGCTATTTTTGAAAAGGGGGAGGTTGGACCCGATGAGGGTTGCCTACTTATCTCACATCCAGTGAGAATCAAACCAGCGTAGTTCGGGAAAATAAACCTAACTATTTTTGAAAACAAGACTCTTTTTGTTTTTGTTGGCAAATACACTATTTCTGAAAGCAAGATTCTGTTTTATATTTTCTTTTTCAGTGGCGAATAAACAAACTAATTTGAAAATAAACTTTATTTTTGTTTTTGTTTTTCTTTTCTATTGGTAACAAAACAAACTAAAAACTACTTTTCTTCTTTTTTCTTTCATTTTCTCAAAAAAAATCTGGCAGCATTTCGGCACTACTTGGACATTGGTTTTCTAATATAGGTAATTAACTCTCTACACTGCTATTTTCTATTTTTCTTTGTTCGCTTTTCAATTTTCCAGATATTCAAAGCCGGTCAGCATGCGAATCCAAAACAGACACAAATAGGATGCATCAGGATGGTCCATTATTCCGGGTACACCCGTCCTAGACGGACCCAACCCCTGTGTTGAGTCCCCTAAGTCAAAATGCACGTGATGTAGATAAGCGTTCCTACTAGGGATCCGGCATGAGGTCAAGTCATTCTAAGTTCAAAACCTGGGTATATGTTCTAGACTGTGTACCCGAACGGACAACTCGAGTCGAGGAGGGGGCTACGTACCGGGAACCAAAAGGCCATCCGGCTTAGTAACTTGTCCGGCCTCTTTCTTATTTTAAGGTATGACACTAACAGAATATGGAGTCTCCACCAGTGAGCACATCCCCGGGGGTAAGAAGAGAAGGGTTTCGGCACAGTTTATATACAGTTCAGATAATATCAAAGCGGTAAAGCATTTAGGACATTTAGCAGGAAACATGTAGGAAAATCAGATAAAGCCAAATACAACAATATATCTAAGCTCGAATTCTGAACCCTGAAGCAAAAATTCTGGGTTCTTGTCCCCAGCAGAGTCGCCAGAGCTGTCACACCTCCTTTTTACCTACACCCGCAAGGGCATAAAGGAGTTTTTCCACTTAAAGGACAATTGGAACGGGATTTATTATTAAGATTTCAGAGTCGCCACTTGGGAGATTAATGGTGTCCCAAGTCACCGGTTGAATCCCGAATCGAGGAAATTATGACTCTGTTTAACAGTCCGCGATCCAGAAATCCGAGTAAGGAATTCTGTTAACCCGGGAGAAGGTGTTAGGCATTCCCGAGTTCCGTGGTTCTAGCACGGTCGCTCAACTGTCATATTTGGCTTATTTACCTGATTTTACAACATATTTTAGTCTATGTGCTTTTTAACTTTGAACCGCTTTTATTATTATTATT
>NW_017672538.1:168815-185370 GCF_001879085.1 Nicotiana attenuata
AAGACAATTAAAAGTGTAAATGCAAAAAGAACCATTTTTGTTATTTTCTTCTTTATAAAGTAACCTAACTAATCCTAAAATAGGAAATTAAACCCTAAATGCAAATATCAAGTATTTTTTTTTATATTTTCCATTAATCAAAATGAACAAACAAAAATGCAAACAATTATCACAAAATGTCACAAAAATCCACAAAATTACAAAAATAATGAAAGAAAACATTTTTTGTTTGAATTTCTGGGAGTAATTCATATAGGGCAAAAATCACGTGCTCACAACCGTTACCTCCCACTAGCATAGATATTAGGTAACTCAAACCATTAAATTTTGGACAAACTGAAAGAAATCACCTATATTTTTGTCTCCGTTGAGATCTGGACTCGACCTTCAATAGATGCAAAATTCTTATTGTTAATATTAAGTCTTACAAACAACAACAACAACTGAGTAAAATTCCACAAGTGGGTCTGGTTAGGGTAGAGCATATGCAGACCTTACCCCTATCCCGAGGGAGTAGAGAGGCTGTTTCCGGGAGACCCTCGGCTCAAGAAGACAAAAAGAGAGAGATAATATATCAGTACTATTAATAGAGTACAATAGAAATAATGATTGCAACCTAAGAACCGGAGAATAGATGCAAAGAACTAACAATAATCAGTAGATAGGGTCCGACACAACGAAAAACTGTAGAATAGTGTGAACACAACATGAACCACTAGCAGTCTAAGACAAAACCCTATCAGACTAGCCTCACACATGTACGAAGAAGAACAATGCTCAACTACCTCCTAACTTACAACCCTAATTCTCGACCTCCACACCTTCCTATCAAGGGCCATGTCCTCGGAAATCTGAAGCCACGCCATGTCCTGTCTGATCACCTGTCCCCAATACTTATTAGGCCTCCCTCTACTTCTTCTCGTACCCTCCAAGATCAACCACTCACACCTCCTTACCGAGGCATCTGGGCTTCTTCTCCGTACATGCCCAAATCATCTGAACCTCGCTTCTCGCATCTTGTCATCCATAGGAGCTACTCCCACCTTCTCCCGAATAACTTTGTTCCTAATCTTATCCATCCTAGTATGCCCGCACATCCACCTCAATATCCTCATTTCTGCTACTTTCATCTTCTATATATGTGAGTGCTTAATTGGACAACACTCATCCCTATACAACATGGCCGGTCTAACCGCCACTCTATAAAACTTACCTTTGAGTGACAGAGGCACTTTCTTGTCGCACAGTACTCCAGATGCTAGTCTCCATTGCATCCACCCCATCCCTATACGGTGTGTAACATTCTCGTCTATCTCCCCATTTCCCTGTATAACCGACCCAAGGTACTTGAAACTGCCTCGCTTGGGGATGACCTGTGATTTAAGCCTCACTTCCTTGCCTGCTTCCCTCGGCTCCTCGCCGAACTTGCACTCCAGGTATTCCGTCTTAGTTCTGCTCAACTTGAGACCCTTAGACTCAAGGGTCTGTCTCCAAACCTCCAACCTCTCATTAATGCCGCCTCGCCTCTCATCGATCAGAACTATGTCATCATCGAATAACATACGCCATGGCACCTCCCCTTGAATGTGGCGTGTTAGTGCGTCCATAACCAAGGAAAATAAGAACGGGCTGAGTGCAGATCCACGATGTAACCCCATAACAACCAGAAAATGCTCCGAGTTGCCTCCCACTGTCCTAACCCCAGTCTTAGCTCCATCATACATGTCCTTAATCGCCAAAATGTAGGCAACCGACACACCTTTAGCTTCCAAGCATCTCCAAAGAACCTCTCTAGGGACCTTGTCATACGCTTTCTCCAGGTCAATAAACACCATGTGCAAATCGTTTTTCCTATCCCTGTACTGCTCCACCAACCTTCTAATAAGGTGAGTAGCTTCTGTAGTCGATTGATCCGACGTGAATTCGAATTGATTGTCGGATATAGACACCGTCCTCCTCACCCGCACTTGTTTCACCCTCTCCCAGACTTTCAGGGTGTGACTTAGTAACTTAATACCCTATAGTTATACAACTTTGGATATCACCTTTGTTCTTGTATAACGGAACCACCGTGCTCCACCTCCACTCATCTGGCATCCTTTCTGTCCTGAAAATAACATTAAACAGCCTAATCAACCACTCCAAGCCTGCTTTACCCACACACCTCCAAAAATCTACCGGGATTTTTTCCGGTCCAGTTGCTCTACCCCTACTCATCTTACGCATAGCCCCCACGCCCTGGCGACCTTAATGCGCTTGCAGTACCTAAATTCTCGGTGACTCTCGGAATGCCCCAATTCTCCTAGCACAATGTCCTGATCACCCTCTCCATTCAAAAGTCTATAAAAGTAAGCCTTCCATCTGCTCCTCTCCCATCAATACTCTACCGTTCTCGTCTTTGATGTACCTCACTTGGTCCAGATCCCGAGCCTTCCTCTCTCTCGCCTTGTCTAGTCGGAATAACTTCTTTTCCCCGCCTTTGTCCCCCAATTCCTCGTACAGACGACCAAATGCCCCAATCTTAGCCTCCGTGACCGCCAACTTTGCCTCCTTCCTAGCTAACTTATACCTCTCTATGTTCTCTATACTCTCCTCCCCGCCTGTGCTCTCTACTAACTTTAGGTATGCCAACTTCTTCGCTTCCATTTTACCCTGGACAACTTCGTTCCACCACCAGTCGTCCTTGTTCGGCCAGAGAAACCCCTCAATACCCTTAACACCTCTCTCGCTGCCTCCCTTATACAACTCGTGATGATCGTCCACATAGCGCTCGCGTCCCTACTACTCGTCCAGGATCCCATATTCGATAACCTCCCCCCAATTCCTGGGCTTTATCCTTAACCAAGGCTCCCCACCTGATCTTCGGTCGACCTCGTGAAAATCTATTCTTCCTCTTTATCATGATACCAACGTCCATCACCAAGAGTCTATGTTGCGTCGTGAGGTGTTGATACCCAAATTTTCCCTATATACTTTCAATATGCAGAATACTTTCAAAATAGCACATGTGTGCATATATAAGCATGTCCAAATGTCTTATTATTTTTCCTCAATTTTTAAACCAATTTATTTTCCTATTTCATTCATAAAAAACCAATAATAATTACCAAAATTATCATTTTTGGTAATTCATTTGTTGGACTCTCATATTTTATAATAAAATATAGCTAAGATATTTTTGCATATCTTTTATAAATTGATTTAGTAAGGCTAAATTGCATATAATTGCAATACTAGCCCCTTTTAGATTTAATTGCGTCTATATCTATAAAAATTAAGTCCAGTATTTTTAATTTGATAGTTATGTACTATAAATCATTTTGGCACCTTTAATTTATTTACAGAAATTATTTTATTATTTTTTATAAATCAAAATAGGAAAATTGGCTATTTAAATGTCAGCCCCATTTTATTTCGATTATAGCCCAAATTGAACCCCAATTTGAATCCCAAATACCCTGACTCAATTCCCATCCAAACCAACCCACAACCCATTTAAATGACCCACCCGGACTCCCATTTAATCCCAGCCGTTGATCTAAAACGATCAACGGCTCCCATTAATCCTTTCCTAATTAAACCCAAAGACCCCCAAAACCTTTTTCATTCTTCATAATCTGCCGCCTCTGAAACCCCTCCTTTCCCAAATTCTCTCTACAACCCCATCAAACCCTAGCCGCCGCCACCCTAATCCGCCCTAATCCATGGTTTTCCAAGGTCATTGGAGACCTGTATCATCATCCCATGGCTTCTACGTGTTCGTTTATGTGGTCTCATGACCAGATCCTGAAGGGGTTTTGTCCAGTGTTTGCTCGATGACTGTTCTCCGGTCGTCTCTGACCTTTCTTCGGCCAGCCATGGCTATTCGAGTTAGACTTTTGACTCTCCTGCTTAGATCGATGGTTTTCAAGGCCTTTCTCATTATTTGGGGTTCTTCTGAAACCCTAATCTCTAAGTTTCTTTTGATTTCTTTTAGACCTGCTTCAGATCTATGTTTGCTTTGAACTTCTAAGCATTTTTCTCAAAGTTTCTTTTAAAACTCTACTTTCAAAACTCTCCTATCTTTTTCGATTAGGGTTTTCTTGTTAAGTTATTTCGAAACTTTTCTCTGATTTTTTGGACATATTTTGCTGTGTTTGCTTATATCGTTCTTCTACCTGGGTTTGCATGTTAAAAGCCCTAATTTCTTTTGACTGTTTGTTAGACGAATGCTTGTTTGTTTGAGTTTTGTCTGATTCGCTTGTTTATCCTCTTTTAAAACTCTACTATTGTTGAAAACCCTATGGCTTTGGGTCTGAGACCGTTCGTTTAAGTACATGACTCGATTTGAAGTTCTTTATTTCAAAATCTCTTATTCCTTTGTGTGATTCTTCTGATTCTGGATTTCTACCTTCTCTAAAACTCGATTATGCTCGAAACCCTAAAATTTTCAAAGGGGGTTTTCTTCACCTGCTACTGTGAGATCTTCGCATGCTTTGATATTCTATGTTTCTTCACTATTGATTCAATGTGACCTGACCTATATGACTATCATGCTTCGAATATTTGTTGTCTGCTAACTTTGTGCTATTATTTCACGCTGTTTCTTTTTGCCAATAGTTTGGCCTCGCAAGTCTAGTGTTTGTGCACTCTATTTATATGCTGAGTTGCCTTCTTGACTGATCTTCAATTTTGGACTGATTTCAAACCTTTCTTTTGTGAAATTCTGATTTCACTCGTCTGTTAAGTTTAATTAATTCTTTTCCTTGTTTGGCCCTACTCTGAATCCTTTGCTAAAATAAATATATTCCTGTACTTAGACTTGATTACTTACTCAATTGTTTTACTACTTCTTTTATGGCAACTATCAGTCTGCTTACAAATTGATTTCCTTCCTTATTATGAGCCTGTCACTACCCGTTAAGCAAGTGATCCCTTGATTAAAGGCAATCACTTGTATAATTGATTCTGAATAGTGATTGTTTCCATGTTTGTGGCTTATTATTTCTCTTTCACTCATTTTCAGAAAGCTATAAATACCCTGTACTTCTCTTCTTTCAAGGACACGAATAATTTTAAGTTAAAAATACACACTTACACTCAAAAACTCTCTCTTGCTTTACTGCTACTTGTGCTACTGTCTGTTTAGCTGGCTGAAAGCCAAGGCTAGATTTTGGAGTCCTGCTTACTTTTCTTTACTGCACTTTGCTTCTCTGATTGGTATGTTCTAACTAATTTTCAGCATCAACAACAACATGTTTCTTTACTATTTCTTTCATTCTTGTTTGTCTCCTGTTTGTATTTAACTAAGTTCCATCATTAAGCATGCTGTATTCTGCCTTTTCCGTTCTGAATTAATGTTTCTGTTACTTACTTATCATGGCCTGTGAACCTTAAATCCCCATCCCCAATGTTGTGTTTGGTATCTATGTTTGGTATGGGGCATGGCAACATTGAACATTGTTGTCCATGACCCAAACTTGATCCCCATAGGATCATAACCTCCATGCTTTCTCTGGTTGTTGTGTGTTCTGGTTGGCTTATAGGCATGCCAGCATCTTCTATTGCTGTGCATGCCCAAATTCGACCCTTGCCTAAGTACATAGGCTTTGCAATGAATTCCCAACCCCTGACCCCCTTGTATGAAGTTATCAACTCTGTATTTTACTAATTACTACCACCCTTTACCCCTCTCCTTTACCCCCTCAGTTTTAAAACTCTATTCCTGCACTTCCACTCTACTCTTAGGCTTAGGTTCTGCCCCTCTTGTGTGAGCCTTGCCTTGGGGCCCATGAGTTCCCTCTGAACTTGGACACATAAGGGCTGGCATTTCCACACTGCACTCGTCTCTATTCTGCTTCTGTAACTTGGGTGTGAGCACTGCCAGGGTCCTCTTGAGACCCTTAGGGAACTTTGACACACATAAGTCTGAGAAAGGCTTTGGATCAATGGCATTTGAGGCGGTTTATTCCATAACTCAGAGAGGAAGTCAAGAATCAGGCTTCCTCTGGTTGTAATTTTTCTTAGTACTTTTCTAATGTAATTCATTACTGGGTCTGTAATAATTTCTGTAATAAACACTGGGGTTGGCTAGTGAAAAGGGTTGGGAATTATGCATGCTTGAGGGTAGATATCATGCCTATAGGACCTAAGATCTGCATGTTTAATTCTGTAATTTAGAAATCATGCCTATAGGACTTAAGATTCTACATGTTTGATCCTGCAATTTAGAAATCATGCCTATAGGAACTAAAAATGGCCACAATAGAAATCATGTCTATAGGATCTGTTGTTTTAGAGTATGCATGTTTAATTCTGCATTTTAGATACCATGTTATTAGGATCTAAATGGTTAAAATCAGATATCATTAAAATCAGTACCCCTTCGTAGAAATCATGCCTATAAGGATTCCCAAAGTAAGTAAAAAAAAGTCTGGTTCATTTCTATTCACATTCAATGTTATATATCATGTCCATAGGGTTTAAAATCAGCAATAGTAGATATCATCGCCTGCAGAATCTGAAACTAGTCTATTTTAAAATCAGCTTATTCTGAATCAGTTTTAAATAATCTAATTTCCTTACTTAACGAGGTCTAGCAAGCATGCCTATAGGGTCTCAAATCATTCGTTTAAAAGTTGTTCTGCTTTGCCACACTTCTAAATTAGTAAGTAGATACTATGTTCCTAAGAGCTCACCCAAACACTTAGGCAAGCCTTAGGGTAATAACAATAAAATTGAATCCGCCTTTTGAAATTGCTACAACCAGCAGGCAGGCCTGATTCAGACTTCTTATCTGAGTTATGCATTAAGCTGGTCTGCTCCAACAATTGAACTCCCCTCGTTTTCAGTATTTTTTATCAGACCCTAAATGTATGTGCAAGTCATGCTATTTATGTGTTTGTTTGAGGAGGTATACATGAGCCTTTACTTGTTTCCATGTTTTTCTTTACATGCCGTATTATTTGTTTTGTATGTCGCCTTAGATTTTTTACCTTTTGAAACCAAAATCAGCCTAATATCCCTCCACTTTAGGAATAGTAGTCCTAAATTCCTCCGGGACTGATAGGAATGGGACGGGTAATAGCATGCAATAGTGGTCGAGACCAATCCGCGCTTCAGTACCTTAAACGGGGTGGGAAAGGGTAGATATGGATATGATGACCGGTGCACTAATACCACGTGTAGCCCCTCTTTTGAGGAGTGATTACCGGGTATTGCATTGATGTGATCCATATTTTAAATAAACCTAGGACCCCCTTCCTTTATTTTCCTTTTCTTTTAAAAGCATTGCAACTCCTTGCTTAAAATCAGCCTTAATTGCTCTTTCAAACTTTGTTTACTTTCAAACAGTTGTTTATTAAAACCCCCTCTTATTTGAGCCTTATCTGTTTATATGTCAATTGAACCAAATTCACAATCAACTGTCTGGCCGGGAACCACACTAGTGAATCCTGAGGGGTGCCTAACACCTTCCCTTTAGGATAATTTCAAGCCCTTACCCTATATCTGGTTATTCAAACAAAACTTAGAATTGAANCCATACCAATGTCATAACTCGAATTTGCGAAAAAGGGGGCGCGACAGCATGGCGACTCTGCTGGGGATATTTAGGCTTTTACCATTTCAGATTGTTATTGTGAATTTGTACCCTCCCTTATGTGCAATTACTTGTTTAATTCTTTTAAGCATTCAATTTCCTTTTCAATTGCAAAACTGACTTGTCTTCTTTGTTTCTTTCCTACTGCTTTAAATTATGAAACTGTTGTATTTACTACTTTCTTAATGTGCAAATACGTGACAACATTCTTTTAATTATTGCATAATCATGCTCAACATCATATTCCACTCGTGCCAAACAAATCCCATAGCAACGCTTATAATGAGTGGTTGCGCTCTTCCCATATTATCACCCCCTAAATCCGAAAAAGGCATATTTGCGGTAAAACCAGTCGATCAACGGTGTAGTCGACGGTTCCGTGCCTTTCACCCTTGAGTTGTCCGCTCAAGGGTACCAGTCTAAAACCCCATAGAAACCTTACTCTGTTCAAATATGCATGCATCATGGTCAAACCTAGCTGGGTCAGTTATGTTGTCCACATAATGATCTTTTAAGATAGCCTTGTCCAAAGTCCACTGGGTTTCACTAAACCCAAACGGACATCACCACGTTCTGTGCATTTATTTGGAGAACTAAAATGCGTCATGCTAATTGTTGGTATTAATAGTCGAGTCCAGTGGGGGTAAGGGCCTAACCTTATTTGCCTTGCAGAAATATGAGGCACGAAGTCCCTAGATTCGGCATGGTCACCAACATCCATCCAAGGTTGCTAAGCTGGTGGAAGGATCTTCACTCTAGTGATCAAACTCTCGTCTGAAAATATCTGGGAATCTACCATCCCTTTTGGAAATCCAACCCAACAACAAGATCATAGAAGCTGCTACTTTGTTCTGGGATTATGAGAGGGCTGTATTCCGCTTCGGAGACATTGAAATGACACCCTTGCTAGAGGAAATATGAGGATTGGCCGGTATAGTGTGGGAAACTCCGGGTTTGTTGATGCTTGAGAACTGCAAGGGCAGGAGTTTCCTCAAAATGATGGTTCTAAAGAAGAATCCAGAGTTGACATGTCTGAAGGAATCCTACATCCCCTTTGACTATTTGTATGAGAGGTACGGTCACAGCAAATCCTACCGTACCTACCTGGATGAGTTTGCCATTACATCTTTGGGACACATTCATCGAAGGGTCTTCGTATTATGTTTTGTTTCCTGGGGTTGATAGTGTTTCCGACAAAGAAAGCAAGGATCCATACCAGACTAGCCATGGTAACTAAAACCCTTATGGAAGGGATCGGCGGGCAACCATTCAGCATTGTGCCCATGATTATTGCGGACATATACCGACCCTTGGAAAAGTGTCAACAAGGTGCAAAACACTTCGAGGGCTGCAATTTGCTACTTCAACTTTGGCTCATGGAGCACCTCCAAAGGGGTGAATACCGACAAGAGATCCAGCGAAGGGACTGGGATGACCATATCGCTTTCCATCATCCAAAGAGAATGAATTACATGCCGAATATGTTCGCTCAGCCAGAAGATGCCAAAGGATGGTTAGAGCTATTTGTAACCTAACCGAAGAACATGTCCAGTAGATGTTCGAGTGGTTTCCGACTGAGGAGTTCATCGCCCGATCCAGAGATGCACCTTTTCTGATACTGGTTGGTCTGAGGGGAACATATCCTTATGTCCCTTTCCGAGTTATAAGACAAGCCGGTAGAAAACAGGTTATACCCAGGGTCGAAAAGATGAGTCACTTCCGGGCTGACTTCCAGGATGATGATAGCCCTTACAAGTGCCAAGCTCAGCATATGTGGCACTGCAAGATCGTCATGGGGAGGGACAACATCGAGCCAGACAGGTATCATACTGGTTGCGCCCCTTTCTACTCAGGGTGGTTGGAAGATAATCATGATGGTCTGGGTCAGCCAGGGTTTGTTCAAGGTCACAGGATCGTAGATGAAAAGGCCGAGGCACAGGTCAAATACAACCAACTGCGCAAGAGGATCCGGGAGTGCGAAAGCGAGCACCGTGAGATACAAGAAGCCAATCAGAAGTTAATTGAGGAGTGGAAGGACATGGCTGTCAGTGACAACAAGCGACTGGGATACTTGGAGCGAGGCATAGTGGAGTTGGAAAGAAAGTTTCTCAAGAGGGTCGAAGACTGTCAGAATGCCGAAGGAAACGAAGGCGGACACCTAGCCAGGGCCTACCTATTGCTAGGACTTCGCGAGTTGGGAAAGCTGTTCGATGGAGCCAGGGATTCCGAATCCGGGGAAGGTCCTTCTGGGACCAAGTAGATAGGGGTTTTCTTTTCGCTTTATAAAAATGTAATAAGGCCAATGGCCATTAGTAATTTTCATTTCCTGTTTATTTAGTATCAATTTGGGATTCATCTATTTTTTTATCAATGAAATGAGGCATTTAGCATCCTAAGTTCTCCAAATCAACTTGTCGCTAGGCCAACCTCGGGCACAACGAGGCTCCCAAATTAGGACACGCTTTATATTTCCACACTCTGTGTTTAAATATTGCAACATTTTTTATGATCCTCAATAACTTGTTACCTTTTTGTTTTTACTTTTTGTTTTATTATTCCCTTCCCCGAAGGTTAGTTCGTGCACTCTGGCAACATCATCCTATTCCACAAGATCCAAGGGCCCTCCACCCACTCCTCCTCTTAGTCCTGTCAAAAACAAGAACAAAGGGAAGATGGAAGATTTGAACAACGTCAAAAAGGAGAATTCAACTGAACGGGTAGAGGCCAGTCATGGTCATGGTACTCAGGTTCCTAAGGAAAGTGCATCCCAACTTGAACAAAAGCTGCTGAAATTCCAAGAAGAACTTGATCAGGTCCGGAATCTGGTAAATCTGTCATTTTCTCTCACCACTCCAGATATTAATTTCCCAAATGCTCAGAACCCTACACCTCCACAAAATATCCCAAAGCAACAGAACCATACCACTCCTCACCACCACTGCAACACCTGCCATACCTCAAACAACACCCCGTTACTCATCTCAGAACTCCAAAACTCCACAAATGACCACTTCCACACCCACCATAATACCCCCATCTACGTGGAGACTATGCCAAACTCCACCTAACCTATCTCAGGCACACCCGAGTCTGATGATAAAGACTTTCTCATCAGGAACCTGGCTGAAGAACTTAAGAAATTGACTAGCCGAATTCAAGACGTTGAAGGAAGCAAGGGAATTAAGGGGCTGAACTATGAAGATCTTTGCATACAGCCCGACGTCGAACTGCCGGAGGGGTACAAACCTCCGAAGTTCGAAATGTTTGATGGTACAGGAGATCCAAGGGTCCATTTGAGAACGTACTGTGACAAGCTGGTTGGAGTAGGGAAAGACTAGAGAATTCGCATGAAGCTTTTCATGAGGAGCTTGAAAGGAGATGCTTTGTCTTGGTACATTAGCCAAGATCCAAAGAAGTGGTCGAACTGGGTAGGCATGGCCTCTGATTTCATGGACAGGTTCAGATTTAACATAGAAAATGCGCCGGATGTATTCTACATCCAGAATCTGAAGAAGAAGCCTACAGAAACATTTCGCGAGTATGCTACTCGCTGGAGGACGGAAGCTGCTAAGGTCAGACGTGCCTTAGAGGAGGGACAGATGAACAAATTCTTTGTCCGGGCCCAGTGTTGCGATCAAAACACTCACGCAAGTGCACGTGATCGTCAAGTAATAAAGTAGTGAGTAGAGTATCGTTCCCATGAAGACTTGTGATTAACTTTTGACTGATTCAAACTCAATTAACTTATTGGTCCAAGAGATTTCTCACAAAATATAGTTGTCTCTAATTTACTACCTAAAAATAGCAATTACTAAAATAACTAGAATAATCAACTAAACACACAACAATTTCGAATAACAATCAATAGGGAAGAATATTCCAGGGTCACGGGTTAGATAACAGTCATGTTGCGTTCTTGGCTTAAAATAACTAATTGATTTATCTGGATTATTGATTGACAGGGTTGATAATGCTCGTAAGGATCTTTTGACTCCTTACTCGCCTATTCAAATTAACTCAATGCCTATATGTCTATGGAATTAAGATTAACAAGAATGCGTTTACAGTTCCTGTATTTCAACCAAGCAAGGCAATTGGGTATATGTCTATCCAAATTGCGAATCCGTCCCCCGATGCCCAGGTTCAAGAACTTGCTCTATTTAATTCTATATGCAATCCAAAGTTCCCACTTTCGAGTTCAACTCTAGATTCGTAGATAGTATTTCACTGTTAGCCACTCAGCAAAATAATTGAGAACAGAATTAAATAAATAACCCAATATGATTAAACCAACTTTGTTAAATTAAACACTGAACAACAACAATCATGTTTCACCCATGACCCTAGAACAATGGGTTTTAGCCACTCATAGCAGTGTTCATCTCAATAATGTTTAATTTCATTCAAAACTTAAAAACAAGAAGAAGAAAAGAAGAACATGATGTTGGATTTTCCTCCTTGCCTCTTGCCTCTATGTTTCTTGCACTAAACTATGAAAACCTTGATATTTTACTCCTTAGGCGAGCTTGACTTTATATAGGTTAAGTGAATTTTCCTCCAGGTTTCCAATTTTGCCCCTAAAAGACCTTTTCCGAAACTGGGACTAGCGCGAACGCGCTAATGTTCGCGCTAGTCTCCCGACATTCTGCCTCCCGCTTCTGGACTAGCGCGAACGCACTAGACCTCGCGCTAGACTTCGTGCTAGTTCAGGCCATTTTTCTTCAATTCTTTGTCTAGTCTTTGCGCGCACACAACTCTAAGGGGTCTTTCTTGCTCCAATGTAGCTTCAATCACCACTTTAAGGCATCATCTAGGCTCACCATCCTGCAATGTGTAAAATTCACAATTAGAGCCCATTTTTCATCATTTAACCATATTATGACATTGAAACATAATCAAGCGGGAGCATAAACAATCGCCAAATCACCTAGACTTAGCCTATTATCAACACCCCACACTTAATTCATTGCTCGTCCTCGAGCAATCAAACTATACTCTCTAGAGGTTCCACTCAACAATTTCCCTTAACGCATTACACCCAGAACAATTCACATATGCTACGCCTAGTAGTGAACAATCTCAGCCTCACAGGTCGAGTCTCAAGTGCCACACAATATTCACACTTTCTCAAATTACTCTACACAGAAGCCAAGGCTTGCTTTTCCTTCACGAGTCACATGCCCTCACAATCACAGCTAAGAAAATAAAATCAATTCATACATTCGAATTTCATGCTCACATATATCAAAGAAAATTGCTCACACTCACAAAAGACGTCACATGCATGCAATTGGTACCATAAGCTTTCCCTTAATGTAAATCTCTACTAATGTAAGCTCGCTCGATCTAAAGTCAATTAGGACTTTTTCATGGTTGTAATGTGGGCTAAGGGACGGGTAGGATATATTTAGGAATAGTGACTAAACCTCCCAGGCACTTTAACACATCACATGATAACTTAAGCGCAATTTCTTCAATCCCAACTTTAAATTTTCAACAAAAATTACTCCCAACAACGTTCCCTTTCTCTTTAAGAACTACCTTAATGTATTTTCCACTAGCAAGAATAGGACAACAATTTATTCACTTTTCCTTATCTCTTTTTTTTCTTCAGATTTTGTTTTTCTTTTCCAAATTTCGCTAGTGGTGTATTATTTTACAGAATAAGTGCACCCTTCTTTCTTTCATTGGTCCCACTCAAAAGCCACCCCACTCTTAATTCCTTATTACTTCTTTTAGCGCTCATCTCACGATTAAAGTGCTTTAAGAGGAAAAGGGATCAAAACAATGCCAATTAAGAACAAAAAGGGTGTAGGCTTGTAATGTGGGTGCCAAATAAAAGTCTACAGGCTCAAAAGAGGTAACTAGGGATATAATTTTAATTATGGTAAGCAATTGAGCTCAAAAAGATCAAAGAAGGCCTAAAATCATTTTTCAAACCGAGCCTCACCTAAAATTTCGCTTCGACTCACATACCGGGCAAGTTCTAGACACAAATACAACACATGGACTACACAAAAACCTCACCACACATGGCATATGACTCATTCCAGATCAACTCATCGAGACACTCCATTATGAGCATTCAAGTCAGTGACAAACATACAAATTAAGGCACTTTAGTGAAATTCAACCAATAAGACTAAGCGTTACACTCTAGTTTCTGTTGTGTTCAGGTGTGTCAACGCTATAGGTTCTCTTTTGATTCTCTAGCTCGTAGCCCATTAAACCTAATCTACAAATCAAAAAGAAAATAAAATAACTAAAAAAACACTACCTATACCCGGTTCAAGTTTAAACCCTTGGAAAAGAACCGTGGCCCAAAGAAAAACCAAGGGGGAGTTACTACACTACCTAAAAATAAAAAATAAAAAAGATAAAAATCTTTTTGGTATTTTTCTAGACTAACTTCCCTCAAGAAAATTGTCCAAA
Organism: Nicotiana attenuata; assembly: GCF_001879085.1. Taxonomy (NCBI): domain Eukaryota; kingdom Viridiplantae; phylum Streptophyta; class Magnoliopsida; order Solanales; family Solanaceae; genus Nicotiana; species Nicotiana attenuata. The sequence goes on from NW_017672538.1 coordinate 182,827, forward strand.
GGATCCGTCATCAGGAAGAGTCTTCATTTTTTTTTGATTGATCGACTTAGTCCCTTAAGAACCCCGCCGAAAGAGATCCGTCGTCGGGACAGGACACTTACCTATTTTCAAACTAATGAACTCTTACTCAACATCAAAACAATCAAAATCACACAACACAACACAAAATCAAGCAGTCAAATGATACAATTACATATATACAATGAAGTATCCCCCACCCTACACTTAAAGTGAAGACATGTCCCCATGGCTTAAGAATTGAATGAACAATGAGGTAAAGGAGCTTCCCTGAAGGCTTACTCCTGGTCGGAGATAGTGTCGGGGTTCACATGGCATGCACGCCCCAAAGCTCTCAGCCAGCCCAAAAACTTTTTCTCAGACTTCGTCTGCTGGGCAGCCACTGCGTCTACACGAGTACCCAACTCAGCCACGGAGAAGCGCAACCCAGCCACATCCTGCTCCAACGCTGCAAAACGGGACATTCTAGTAGTTTCGGAAGATGAGGCTGCTCCGGACGGTGCTGCAGCTGCTGCGTTGGGCCCATGGGCATGTGTTTCGCCCTCCACATTCATCTGATCGGCCACCCCTTCCTCCGAGTCTTCAGAGCCACTCTCATCCGCTCCACCTGATGTTGCTGGCACTATCGCCGTGGTGCCTTTGTCAGGACGGACCTTGAGACCATTGCGTACTAGCCCATCCACTCGGAGATTCTCGAGCACCCGAGCTTGCCTACAAAGCTGAGTCACTAAAGAGGGGAAAAAGAACCCATACCTTCTTACTGGGCAGCGAACGAACATCTCGTCGTGTTTACTTTGGCTATATCGAAGTCAAGACCCTTCATGAAACACCAAATCAAGGCGGCTCGGGGTGAATTTACCTCCGTGGTGTTTTTGGACGGAATGAGACGGCTGTTAACCACATACAACCAGCTCTTCGCCTCAGGGGATAAAACTGAAGAGTGGAACTTCTCACCATATTGCATCCATTCCACCTCTTTTCCGGGTACGCAAATTGCATCGAATAATCGATCCCACTTCGCGTACGTTGGGTTCCGTCCATACTCATAGAAGTCATCATGCTCAGGCACGGGAGGGGGCAAATGGTATGCCATCCGTATCGCCTCAACAGATGCATTTACCGCCTTGTGGCGCACCGTGACCACAGTGTTGTTATGCTCAGGCAGATTAGCGTAAAACTCTCGCACAACCATTGCATTGGCCTCCCCTGGCTCGTTTATGAAGGTTTGCAGCCCCCGCCTTAACAACTCCGTGTACATGTGAGGGCATTTATGCTGGAGTGAATTCATATCAATCCCCCTCTCCGGAATCGGCTGTTTAGTGGCCTTCTCCTCAAAGCGGCCTTGAGCTGCGGCTGAGACAAATTTGCTACTGTCAAAGGGGCGTGCAGGGGCTGCCCCTTGTGTCCTAGGTGCTCCAGCTTGGCTACTAGTGGATGGACCTGTGGCCTGGCGTTTTCGGGATGGTGCCATGACACCTGAAAATTGGGACACATTAGCACAGCTCAAATAAAATTGTGACGCACTGCGGTTACTCAGACTTCACCCGCGTGAGTGGTCACAACTACATAGTAATGGTCATTAAGGCCTTTCTACAAACACCTTGTGGGCATTAGGCCTTCACAACCCTTTTTGAGTATTCTAGAACATGAATCCACCCCAAAATCTCATCAATAGCACAAATCAAGTACCACCCACCCCACACTTATCATCCACCAACACCATAACATAGTCTTCCAGTTCCTCCACATTCAAAGCAAAGAACAACTACTACACAACATATTGGACTACAACCAAAAATCTAAAAAGGAAAAAAAATTAAGAAGAGAAAAAGAGAAGAGATTGCACTAGGGCTCATACCTGTGGTGTGGATGGTGGTGAGTAGAGAGAAGACGTGTGTGTGAGCCTGGTGGGAGGAGTGGAATCATGAGATTGGGGGGGGGGGGTAGGGGGAAAGAGGGAATAGTGAGGGTTGGAAGATGGGGGAATAGTGAGAGTTGGGAGGGAGAAGAAAGTGAATCGTGGGGGTGGGTTTGTCTATTGGGGGGGTTTAAGTTAGGCTAAAAGAGGTGAAAGGAAAAATAAAAAAAAATAAAATAATTTTTTTTTAAAGCGACCCCAATCCAGTGATTTCTGGAGCGGGACTAGCGCGAACACTAGCGCGATCGCGCTAACTTCGCGCTAGTCCAGGCAGAATGTTCCGCTTTTAGCGCGAACTCTAGCGCAAACTTCGCGCTAGTTTATGCAGCTTAGGCAGAATGTCGCCCAGTTAGCGCGAACTGTAGCGCTACTGGGCAACACGTTTTTGCACTTTTTCACCTGTATTTACCCTGGTCGATGGTCTTTTCGCCTGCCCTTTGTCACCTGCATTGGTTAGCATGCTACAAAACGTACAAATAACACTACAACTATTGTTGGTTGCCTCCCAACCAGCGCCTTAGTTATTGTCGGGGCACGCGGTTACACAATTCAATGGGTTTCCTCCCATCCAGCGCCTGATTTAACGTCGCGGCACGACTCAACACGTT
>NW_017672539.1:0-4223 GCF_001879085.1 Nicotiana attenuata
ACTTTAAGCGCAAACAACAAGTAGACAAGTAAGAGTTACAAATATGAGGGGGGTTTTCACATAATTGTTGCAAGTAATTGAAGTTAAAAGAAGTTAAAGAACCTGGAATTTGAGAAGAAGCAGTTTTGAACTTCTAAATAAAATAAACGAGTAAAGGGAGGAGGGTCCTAGGTTTATAAATAATATGGATCACCCCAAACAACTCCCGTAACCGTTTATACACGTGGTGTTATCGCGTGGTCATCATATCCATATCTACCCTTTCCCACCCCGTTAAGGTATTAAACGCGGAATGGTCTCGTTTCACTTATTGCATGCTATTACCCGCCCCAATCCTATCAGTCCCGGAGGCATTTGGGACTACTAATCCTAAAGGGAAGGGGTGTGGGGTTTTATAGTTTTAAAAGGACAAAATTCTAAGGCGACAATCAAAACACATATGTAGCAGATATGGGGAGAAGCACATAACAGATAGAAAGGCTCAAACAAACCTCCTTAAAACCAAAGAGAAGCATGTAGTTTAGCATGTCTTACACATACTGATTAGGGTCTGATTAAACTTAAGAATTAAAGCAGGCTGATTTATTACATATTTCAGATAAGAAGCCCGAATCAGGCCTGCCTGCTGGTTGTAGTTAATAAAATCTGATTCAATTTATAAGTTTACCTTATGGCTTGCCTAAGTGTTAAACGAAAACCTATAGGCATGATATCTATTAATTTCAGAAAAAGAAGTATGTTGATTTAGGAAAAGAAGCTGTAAGTTAACCAGGAAAGGCGAGTTTTGGTAAAAGAGCGTAAATTCTGCAGACGTTAAGCATTATCGTTACTGATTTTAGCCCTATAAGCGAATGAACGATTCAGGTTGGATTGATAGTTCCTATAGGCATGCTTTCAAGGCGTTATTGACTTTAAACATTTTTACAGGAGTAATAAGAGTGCAGAAATCCTATGGGCATGATATCTGAATGCTGTTAGTTTTTAATCCTATAAACAGGTTTGCCTAGTGACCAATGCATATGCAGGATCTGGATTTCTGGTTAACTTATAGACATGGTATCTATATGTGAGATGCAAAATTCCTTATAGACATGATATTTTACATGGATGCAGAAATGCAGAGAATCCTATGAGCAGGATATCTATGTGAATGCAGACGTGCAAAGCTGTAAGCAGGATACATGAATACAGATGTGTAGTAATTCCCTATGAACATGATATCTACCCCTTCGCATGCATGGTTACCCTTCCCTTTTTCACTAATCACCCCAGAAGTTTATTATACAAATTATTACAGTCCAAAATAAAGAAACTACGTCAGAAAAAAAGAGAATAAAATTACAACCAAGGAGAGCTTGATTCAGGTTTCCTGCCTGAAGCATGAAGTAAACCAACTCCAAAGATCAAGATCCAAAGCCTTTCTCTTTTGGGGTGTGTCAGAGTTCCCTAAGAGCCTCATGCAGACTCCGGACAGTGCTCACACCCAAATACATTGCAGGATTGAGTCATAGTGTAGTGTGGGAAAGCCAGCCCTCAAGTGTCCAAATTCAGAGGGAGCTCAAGGTCCCAAGGCATGGCTCACAGGAGGGGGGCAGAACATAGAAGCTAAGAGTGAGTGTAAGTGCATAGAAGGAATTCTGAAAAAGGGGAAAAGGGAAGTGACAAAGACAAGCTAGTGGGCATACCTAGCAATAGGAAATGCTGACGCACCACACCAGCCCGTTAGAACACATTGTTTTGGGAGTTAGGATCCCCAACGGGATCGGGTGAAAACATGAACAATAACTTGCATATTGTCATGTTTAGAACTACAACTCAAAGCACATAGAGGGAAACAGGGGTGTAGGGATTCATAACAGAAATAGATGAAAGGAAATTAACATGCCAGTTGACATTTAACTCCATACAGACAGTAAAGTAAACGTGGATGTAAAAGCTGTAGGTAAAACACATTAGGGTAATGCTGAAACCAAAACTAGAACATACCAGTCTCAAGTAATCAAGTAGAAGAAAGCAGTAGTCTTGTAAAGCCAAAGTGCAGACAAGAAGCAAGGATACCCCAAGTATGAGTTTTGTGAGATTGTAGGTGTGAAATCTGAAGTGTAAAAATGTTGAATTAACCATGTCTCTTGTGTAGAAAGGGTCGTGCCTTTTATAGTGTAGAAAGCAAGCAGAAATAGGTAAGAAAATAGTTTGAAAATCAAGTACCTAAGGTTTTCCTTTAATTAAGGGATTCTGATTTCAAACAGGTAAAACTAATTAAGGAAAGAGATTAATCAAACACTTTTCAAAGCAGTACAAGAGGGGTAAATATATATAGGTTTATTTAAGGACAAGGTCTTGACAGTACACGGTTGTACAATTTAAGGAAATGAATTCAATTAACGGCCAGTAAATCACAAGGTCTGAATTTGGTATGAATGAATCTAATCAGAGAAGGGGGAGAAAGGTTTTACTTAAGGAAAATCAGTATCAATCAATCAGACCCTAAAAAAAGATTCTGAATCCATCATAAGTTGGAAAACCTTTTTGGAGAAAGTTTCATCACACATATAAAAGCATACAGACACGCTTAAACACGAAGAACTAGCATGCCAATCAGTAGAAGAGTCTAGCGTAGAAGAAATTAAAAAAAGGTTCAGAATTGTATGCAAACAAAGAAGTTCAAACTTAGTTCATAGACTCAGAAATTGGTCCGAAAGAGTCAAGGGTTACTCAAACAAAACCCTAGTTCAATCACATGATCAAACCTCGGTAGAACCCCTAAATTCTAGGGTTTCCACCTCGAGTCAAGTACAGATGAGGAAGTAGGTAGTCAAACAGGCTTAGAGATTCCTTTCAGAAACTCCTGAGAAAGCAAGCTAATACAGTTGAAAGTTCAAAGCAAATAGAGTGAAGAAACTAATTCGAAACACAATGAGAGTAGAAGAAACAGTAGAGAAAACATGCTTAAATGGGTCTCTTAAAACAAGGTAAAGTAGAAGTGAAACAGTAAACACTTAAGAACATGGTAGAAGGATACAGTAGGCGACGCATATCAGGTCGTAGTGGAAGGCAAATAGCAGAACGTAGTGGGAAAGCATGTGAAAACATAGCATAGAAGCACAATAGAAGAACGAACGGAATATCGAAAACACAGTAGAAAAACATGCATGATAACAGGAAAAAACATAAAAACATAGTAGGAGAAGATGCGTGGTAGAAAAGAAAACATAAGAGCATAGTGGAGACAAATACACACTAAGAAAAAGAAACGAAAAATCGGAGAAACATTTTAAGCATTTCAGAAAACCCTAAATCGAAGACAAGTGATTTTAAAAGTAATTTTTTGAAAGAAAAATTGGGGAAATCGTTTAAAACCCAAGTAGAGCATAGATACGTGACAGATCTAAGAAAAATCGGAGAGAACTTCGAATAGTTAGGGTTTCAGAAGAACCCTAGAATGAGAAAGGCTTGGAAAAGGTCCGATCTGAGTAAGATAAGGTCATAGATAGGCTCATAAGACCAGGATACGCTGGAGCAAGGCCGACGATGACCGTGAAACTTTGAGCTGGCAAAGGTCTGGATGAAGACCTTCGAGGTCTGGCCTCGATTCTTCAAATGTCGAGCACACAGGAGTAATAGGGGTGAGTATAAGGCTACCATGGCCGGAGAAGCCCTGGTTTACCGGTGGGTTTTGAGAGGAGAGGGATTTTAGAGGTGGCTGATAGAAGAGAATGAGGGGGATTAGGGTAGTCTTTGGGGATTAAAAAGGCAAGGAATGATCGTGGCCGTTGATCAAAATGATCAACGGCCTAGATTAGAAGAGAGGGCCGGGCGAGTTAATTGGTTGGGTCGGAGGCGGGTTGGATTGAAATTGGGTTGGTCTGTTAAGGTTTTGAAATTGGGTCAACTAGGGGGATCAATTTGGGCCACAATTGAAACGAAATGGGGCCATATTTTAAATAGCAGTTTTTTCCTTTTAATTTATAAAAATAGTAAAAAATAATTTCGAAAACAAATTAAAAGTACTGGATCAGTTAATAATATACAAATATTAAATTAAAAATATTGGAACCAATTTCATAATTATAAAATGCTGTTAATTCTGAAAATAGGCTAAAATTGCAATTATATGCAATTTGGCTTTTAAAATACCAAATAAATTTGTAAGAATGTATAGAAATTACCCTAGCTACATTTTGGTATAAATATGAGAATAAAATAAGTTATTCACCAAAAAT
>NW_017672539.1:4425-31802 GCF_001879085.1 Nicotiana attenuata
TATATATATATATATATATACTATTTTGAAGTATTTTGCATATAAAAATATACAGGGAAAAATTGGGTATCAACATGCATACCATTATGGCATGAAAGGACACACCATTGACGAATGTCGTTCTCTGAAAGATAAGATCCAGACTCTAATTGATAACAAAATTATTGTGGCAAAAGAGTCTACTCCAAATGTCCGCAATAACCCTCTGCCTTACCACAAGGGAGGAGGCGTTCACATGATTGAAATAGAGGATGATTGGGATCCCAAGGGATCGATCGGTTTGATCACAGAAGGTGACGACCCAAAGAAACCGATAGTCACCAGTAATCCGATCGTAGTCCAGATTCAGCCCTCTGGAGATGCCGAAGTAAATATGTCCATACCGCTGGAATTTAAAGCATCACCAAAGACGCCAGCGCCAATTGAGGTTGAATTCGTGTCTCCAGCAAAGGCACCTACACCATTCGAGGTTGCAGTTTTACCGCCCAAGGTGCAAGCTCCGTTCGGAGTAAAGATAGCCACGCAAATTCCAGTGGCAATGTCAGCCATAACTCCGTTCCATACAAAGGTTCTACCATGGGACTACACAGCCGAGGCAAGAAGGAAAGGCAAGGTTATGTTCGGGGAAGCTATTGCGGCACAGGGTATGACGAGAACTGGTAGAGTTTATACCCCGGAACATGTGGCTGAGTCGAGCAAGCAGGCTTCTAGCCGGCCAACCATCACCGACACCGGGCTAGATGATCTCTGAAGAAAGATACAGGCCAAGGAATACTCGGTCATTGATCAGCTGAACAAAATATCGGCGCAAATTTCTATCCTTGCTTTGCTAAAAAATTCTGATGCACACAAGAATGCCTTGTTAAGGGTGCTGAGTGAAGCATATGTGCCAAGCAACATCACCGGCGGAGAGATCGCTAACATGGTGGAACAGGTATTGGAAAGTCACAAGATCACTTTTTATGAAGATGAGCTGCCACCAGAAGGGTTGAGTCACAACAAGGCATTGCACATGACCGTGCAATGCGAAGATTATTTTGTCACCAGGGTCCTGATTGATGGGGGATCCAGCCTCAACATTTGTCCGTTGGTAACAGTCAGGACGTTGGGTAAGGGGCTGCACGAGATCAAGGACAGGGCCATCAACGTAAAAGCTTTCGATGCCTCCCAAAGGTCCACCATTGGGGAAATTATTCTGTGTTTACAATTGGGGCCTACTTGGTTTGATGTGGATTTTCAAGTGATAGACGTGCCGGCATCTTATAATCTGCTGTTAGGACGACCCTGGATTCATGCTGCTAAGGCCGTAGCGTCAACACTACATCAGGCAGTGAAGTTTGAGTGGAATCGCCAGGAGGTGATCATTCACAGCGACGGTAGCAATCCCATATACAGTCGCCAGACCATCCCAGCAGCCGGAGGCAGAAGAAAGATAGGTGCGAAGACCTACCACCACATCAAGCGAGTCAACGCCGTTGACAAGGACAAATGGTGGGACAATAAAATCGAGAGCATATTGAATTGGAGTGGGTACGAACCGGGTAATGGGCTTGGCAAGAACCTCCACGGAATCGCTAAGCCCATTAAACTCAAGAAGCATGGCACCACCTTCGGTCTGGGAAATGAGTACACCTGGGAGGAATTCAATAACTGGTCGCCACCATGGCCCGGTCCTTACTATCCGCTGGAGCAGCCAATACCACACTTGGAACAGACTTTCCAACCGGCCGATGTTATCTATGGGTCAGAAGAAGAGGAAGCACTGGCAGCAGTGAGGAATTTGTTCCTGGAAGACGATGATATGGATTGTTGTGTCATTTTCGAGGAGGAGGGGAAGGAAGGCACTTCCATGCAGGCTGTAAGTAGAGGAGCATGCCTCAATAACTAGACCATCAGAACCACCAGAGCCCGGTGAGCCTCGGGGTAGCAAGGCTGAACAAGCATCATGCACTATCTTTTATTTTTACTAGTTAACTTTCCTTTCGCATTTTAAATTTCCGCAATAAGATCTTTAATGTTCAAAACGGTTATGGAACTTATCAAAGCATCTCAATTTTTCATATAAATCAACACTCTTATTATTTTCTCTCATTACTTTACTTGTACAACATTACTATTACTTATCTTGATAAACCAATGACTGTGACGTGCAATGAGACAACACAACAAACGGATATAGATTCAGAGGAAGATGACATACCGGAGGAGATTGTTAAGGAAGTTGAGAATTTTGAAAACAGGCCAAAGTCCAACCTGGACGAGACAGAAATTGTTAATCTGGGGGATGAAGAGAATGTCAAAGAAACACGAATCAGCGTTCACTTATCGTCGTCAGAAAAGAAGGAATACACGGAATTTCTAAGAGAATATGAGGACATATTCGCCTGGTCGTATGACGACATGACGGGCCTAAGCACGTCTATTGTGGCTCACAAACTACCAACTGATCCAACATGTCCGCCGGTAAAGCAGAAGCTCAGAAAGTTCAAGCCGGATATGAGTCTGAAAATCGAGTTAAAATATCCCGAATGGCTAGCAAACGTAGTAGCAGTCCCTAAGAAGGGGAATAAACTTAGAGTGTGTGTAGACTACAAAGACCTAAACAAGGCATTCCCTAAAGATTTCTTTCCTTTGCCGAATATCGATCGCATAATCGATGCCACGGTCGGCCACGAGATCCTCAGCTTTCTCGATGCCTACTCCGGGTACAATCAAATAAAAATAAACCTGGCAGGATCAGGAAAAGACTTTATTCATTACTAAGTACGGCACTTATTGCTATAATGTAATGCCGTTTGGGCTAAAAAATGTCGGTGCTACTTATCAACGCCTAGTAAAACGAATGTTCGAAAAACAAATAGGTAAATCAATAGAGGTTTATATTGATGAAATGCTAGTTAAGTCCCTGCGCATAGAGGACCATTTGACATATTTGTAGGAAACCTTGAGAAAATACAACATGAAGCTCAATCCTGAAAAATGTGCATTCGAGGTCGGTTCGGGCAAGTTCCTCGGCTTTATGGTGTCAAATCGAGAAATCAAGGTCAACCCCGACAAAATCAAGGAAATCGAAGACATCATGGTCGTGGACAGTGTTAAGAACGTACAAAGGTTAACAAGGCGGATAGCCGTTTTAGGCCGGTTCATCTCGAGGTCTTCAGATCGAAGTCACAGGTTCTTCTCACTGCTCAAAAAGAAGAACAAGTCACCAACCAGGTCAAAGCCAAGGTCCTCAGGGTAGTGGAATACCCAACGTGCTTAGCCAATATCGTGCCAGTACCAAAGAAAGACGGGAAGATTAGAGTCTGTGTCGACTACCGGGATCTCAATCGGGCCAGTCCGAAAGACAACTTCCCCCTGCCAAATATACACATCCTGATCGACAATTGCGCCAAGCATGAATTGCAATCATTTGTGGATTGTTTCGCCGGTTACCACCAGATTTGGATGGATGAAGAAGATACTGAGAAAACGGCTTTCATTACACCGTGGGGAATGTACTGCTACAATGCCGTTTGGGTTAAAGAATGCAGGGGCCACCTACATGAGGGCTATGACCACCATTTTTCATGACATGATACACAAGGAGATCGAGGTGTACGTAGATGATGTTATCATCAAGTCCAAGAAGGCCACTGATCACATGGAAGATTTGAGAAAGTTTTTCAATAAGTTGCGAAGGTACAACCTGAAACTGAACCCCGCAAAGTGTGCATTTGGGGTTCCCACAAGAAAATTACTTGGGTTTATTGTGAGTCGCCGAGGAATAGAACTGGATCCATCAATGGTCAAAGTCATTCAAGAACTACCACTGCCAAAGAATAAGAAGGACGTGATGAGTTTCTTGGGGAGACTCAACTACATCTGCCTGTTCATAGCCCAATCTACAGTCATCTGTGAGCCGATCTTCAAGATGTTGGAGATGGATGCCGCCACCAAGTGGACTGATGAATGCCAGAAAGCTTTCGATAGGATCAAGGAATACCTGTCAACACCACCAGTTTTGGTCCCGCCCGAGCCGGGTAGACCTTTACTACTCTAGATTGCAGTATTAGATGGTGCCTTCGATTGCGTCCTGGGGCAGCATGATAAAACGGGGAGGAAAGAGCAGGCCATTTACTACTTCAGCAAGAAGTTCACTCCCTACGAAGCCCGGTATTCTCTGTTAGAGCGCACTTGCTGTGCTTTGACTTGGGTGGCCCAGAAGCTAAGGCATTACTTCTGTGCCTATACTACATATCTCATATCAAGGATGGATCCTCTAAAGTATATCTTTCAGAAGCCCATGCCCACTGGCAAGCTAGCCAAGTGGCAAATCCTGTTGAGTGAATTCGACATTGTCTACGTGACTTAGAAAGCAATCAAGGGACAGGCACTAGCAGACCACCTTGTGGAAAATCCCGTAGACGGAAAATACGAACCCCTGAAAAGGTATTTCCCTGACGAAGAGGTATCACTTGACATTGCAGAATCCTATGATGGCTGGAGAATGTTTTTCGACGGAGCAACAAATTTCAAAGGAGTTGGCATAGGAGCAGTCCTAGTATCAGAAACTGGTCAGCATTATCCGGTGTCTGCCAAACTCAGGTTCCCGTGCACCAACAATATGGCCGAGTACGAAGCCTGCATCTTAGGGCTCAAGATGGCTATTGACATGAACGTACAGGAGTTGCTAGTAATTGAAGATTCAGACTTATTCATACATCAGGTCCGAGAAGAATGGGCGACCAAGAACTCCAAGATACTCCTGTATGTGCATCATGGGCAGGAGTTGAGAAAGAGGTTCACAAAGACAGAATTCCGACATGTTCCCAGAATCCAGAATGAATTCGCTGATGCATTGGCTACCCTATCATCCATGATACAGCATCCAGACAAAAACTTCATTGATCCCATTCCAGTAAAAATCCATGATCAGCCAGCTTACTGTGCCCACGTTGAAGAAGAGGCCGACGGAAAGCCTTGGTTTCATGATATCAAGGAATATTTAGCAAAGGGAGAATACCCAGGGCTTGCAAATCCTATTCAGAAGCGCACACTTCGGAGGTTATCCAACAACTTCTTTCACAGCGGAGGAATCCTATATAGGAGGACTCCCGATTTGGGATTATTAAGGTGTGTCGACGCAAAGGAAGCATCCAAGCTACTGGTAGAAATCCACGCTGGGACCTGTGGTCAACATATGAACGGCTTTGTCTTAGCCAAGAAGATACAACGGGCTGGTTACTTTTGGATGACTATGGAAACGGACTGCATCCAGTATGTCCGGAAATGCCACCGCTGTCAGATACATGTAGATATGATAAAGGTACCTCCAAACGAGCTTAATGCAACACGCTCACCATGGTCGTTCGCCGCTTGGGGGATGGATGTTATTGGACCAATTGAGTCCTGCCGTCTACCAACAGACACAGATTTATCCTGGTAGCAATCGACTATTTCACCAAATGGGTCGAAGCAGCATCTTACATAGCAGTAACCAAGAAAGTCGTGGCAGACTTTGTCCGCGACCGCATTGTTTGTCGATTCGGGATTCCAGAGTCAATCATTACTGATAATGGATCCAATCTCAATAGTGACTTGATGAAAGCTATGTGTGAAACTTTCAAGATCAGACACAAGAATTCCACAGCCTACATGCCTCAGATGAATGGAGTCGTAGAAGCCGCCAACAAGAATATCAAGAAGATATTGAGGAAAATGATAGAGAAGCATAAGTAGTGGCACGNCCCGGTGAGCCTCGGGGTAGCAAGGCTGAACAAGCATCATGCACTATCTTTTATTTTTACTAGTTAACTTTCCTTTCGCATTTTAAATTTCCGCAATAAGATCTTTAATGTTCAAAACGGTTATGGAACTTATCAAAGCATCTCAATTTTTCATATAAATCAACACTCTTATTATTTTCTCTCATTACTTTACTTGTACAACATTACTATTACTTATCTTGATAAACCAATGACTGTGACGTGCAATGAGACAACACAACAAACGGATATAGATTCAGAGAAAGATGGCATACCGGAGGAGATTTTTAAGGAAGTTGAGAATTTTGAAAACAGACCAAAGTCCAACCTGGACGAAACAGAAATTGTTAATCTGGGGGATGAAGAGAATGTCAAAGAAACACAAATCAACGTTCACTTATCGTCGTCAGAAAAGAAGGAATACAAGGAATTTCTAAAAGAATATGAGGACATATTCGCCTGGTCGTATGAAGACATGACGGGCCTAAGCACGTCCATTGTGGCTCACAAACTACCAACTGATCCAACATGTCCGCCGGTAAAGCAGAAGCTCAGAAAGTTCAAGCCTGATATGAGTTTGAAAATCAAGGAAGAAGTCACTAAGCAAGTAAAAGCTAAGGTTCTCAGGGTAGTAGAATACCCGACATGGTTAGCCAACATTGTGCCAGTACCAAAGAAGGACGGGAAGGTCAGAGTCTGTGTCGACTACCGGGATCTCAACCGGGCCAGTCCGAAAGATGACTTCCCTTTACCAAACATACACATCCTAATTGACAATTGCGCCAAGCATGAATTGCAATAATTTGTGGATTGTTTCGCCGGTTACCACAAGATTTGGATGGATGAAGAAGATGTTGAGAAAACGGCTTTCATTACACCGTGAGGAATGTACTGCTACAAGATGATGCCGTTTGGGTTAAAGAACGCAGGGGCCACCTACATGAGGGCCATGACTACCATTTTTCATGATATGATACACAAGGAGATCGAGGTGTACGTAGATGACGTTATCATCAAGTCCAGGAAGGCCTCCGATCACATGGAAGATTTGAGAAAGTTTTTCAATAGATTGCGAAGGTACAACCTAAAACTGAATCTCACAAAGTGTGCATTTGGGGTTCTCGCCGGAAAGTTGCTTGGGTTTATTGTGAGTCGCCGAGGAATAGAGCTGGATCTATCAAAGGTCAAAGCTATTCAAGAATTGCCACCGCCAAAAAATAAGAAGGACGTGATGAGTTTCTTAGGGAGACTCAACTACATCAGCCGGTTCATAGCCCAATCTACGGTCATCTGTGAGCCGATCTTCAAGATGTTGAAGAAGGATGCCGCCACCAAGTGGACTGATGAATGCTAGAAAGCTTTCGACGGGATCAAGGAATACCTGTCAACACCACCAGTTTTGGTCCAGCCCGAGCCGGGTAAACCTTTACTATTCTACATTGCAGTATTAGATGGTGCCTTCGGTTGCGTCTTGGGGAAACCCCCTATATGCTGGTTTATGGTACAGAAGTCGTCATTCCAACCAAAGTAGAAATTCCTTCCTTAAAAATCATACAAGAAGCTGAACTTGACGATGCAGAGTGGCTGAAGATTTGTTATGAGCAGCTGGCTCTCATAGATGGGAAAAGAATGAATGCAGTTTGCCATGGTCAACTTTATCAGAACAGGATGTCCAGAGCCTTCAACAAAAGAGTCAAGCCGAGACAGTTCACACCAGGGCAGTTGGTATTAAAGAAAGTCTTTCCGCATCAAGATGAAGCCAAAGGGAAGTTTTTCCCCAACGGGGAAGGTCCGTACATGGTTCACCGGGTCCTGACAGGAGGAGCCCTCATACTTGCAGAAATGGACGGAGAAGTTTGGCCAAAACCAATCAATTCAGATGCAGTCAAGCGTTACTATGTGTAATTTTTATGCTTTCCCTATATGATGTAATTGAACTACGTCTGACCTGATTCCCGTTTAAGAGGGGATGCGTAGGCAGCTTATGGGTTCGGTCACAATTCAATAAAAATTTCATTTCCCCCGCAATTGGAAACTGGGGCAGGATTTTGAGGAGGACCCTCAAAATTCCGAAGTAATTTCAGTCAATCATCGCAAGCAACCGTCAGAAGCATCAACCCAGTAAACTGGGGCAGAATTTTGAGGAGGACCCTCAAAATTCTATAGCAAGAGAGGTCGCAATGTCTTGAGCCACGTCACAATCGTTGGTTCATCTAAAAGCTATTTCTTAAATATATACTTATGTCATATTTGTACAAATTCATGCATATTTATTATCGAAATCGTTTTGTTCAGCGACGCTACCCCCAATGATGCATATCGTATCACCAGATCAAAGCCGAACAGGTCAAGCAAGGCCAGCAGGGATACGAACTAACCTCCCCCCTACAAAACTCACGATTTTTCTTTGGATGCAGACACTTGGATTGCGAAAGCATCTGCCATACTATACGCTCACGAGACAAACGTTGTTCAGGAATACAACTCTTAGAATTGTTGCATTTACCAGCATTTGCTATTCACGCACGCCGGCGATATTCCCTAATCGCAATGCCCCCGGCAGTCACATTATCGCAACCTGCTATCAGCTAAGAAACTCTATTACCATTTGCCATTTTACTTTATTTCTACATTGCATAAGGCTACCATTCTGCCTTCCGAGACTAAAAGCTGTCTCTATCTGCATTGTCTGCATTGCATAAGGCTTCCATTCTGCCTTCCGAGACTAAGCACTGTCTCCATCTGCATTGTATAAGGCTACCATTCTACCTTCCGAGACTAAACACTGTCTCCATCTGCATCTGCTTGGCTGAAATATTGCCACTTTATTATGCTTGCATGGCTAAAAGATCGCCACCTTATTTACATTCTGCATGGCTGAAAGATCGCCGCTTTATTTTACGTTCTGCATGGCTGAAAGATCGCCACCTTATTTACATTCTGCATGGCTGAAAGATCGCCACCTTATTTACATTCTGCATGGCTGAAAGATCGCCGCTTTATTTACGCTTGCATGGCTGAAAGATTGCTGCTTTAATACTGCATTTCATGGGCTGAAAGATCGCCAAATACTGCATTTCATGGGCTGAAAGATTGCCACATTATCCAAGGGCGTCATTGTTCGGAGGCACCATTTGCATAGCCTGAGAACGCCATGCCATGACCTGAGGATTCCTTTAATCTTTTGCATATCATTATTCAAAGGCGTCATTGTTCAGAGGCATCATTCTCATAGCCCGAGAGCATCATTTCATGGCCTGCGAATCCTTTATTATACGCATCATGGCCCAGGACATCATGGTCTAAGGACGTCATCCTAACCGTCCAGAGACAACATTCATGGTCCGACGGGAATTTGCATCACATTTAAATTTATGCACAATATATGCTTGTATTTGATTATTTGCAGGTGAACCGACGAGCAACGACCATCTTGACAGGAGCAATTCCGCTCCAGTTCCCGCAGCCCCATCAGACCTTAATCATTCACCCCGTCCTGAATATTGCGTCCGCTCTTGAAAGTCTCCATCGGCATATTCCGCCGACGGATCCTGAACTACGTATGGCCTGATTCCTGTAAGACCAGGCATATGTAGGCAGCTCAGAAGCCAGAGCACGGCCAAACCTCTTCAAACCGTTTCGCCAGGTCAAAATTGGCCATCATATCTTTACCCGACAACTCTTTCATCCTTCACGGGTAAAGAGGGGCAGCTGTTGATACCCAATTTTTCCCTGTATATTTTTAATATACAAAATACTTTCAAAATAACATATGTACGCATATATAAGCATGTCCAAATATTTTATTATTTTTCCTTAATTTTTAAAGATTTTGAAACCAATTTATTCCCCTATTTTTATTCATAAAGAATCCAATAATAATTTCCAAAATTATCATTTTGGTGATTCATTTATTGGATTCTCATATTTATACTAAAATGTAGCTAATATATTTTTTGCATATTTTTACGAATTTATTAGTATTTTTAAAGCTAAATTGCATATAATTACAATATTAGCCCCTTTTAAGATTTAATTGCATTTATATTTATAAAAAATTAAGTCCAGTATTTTCAAATTGATAATTATATGTTATTAATTATTTTCGTGCCTTTAATTTACTTCCAGAAAATATTTATAATTTTTTTATATAATAAATGAGGGAAAAATGGCTATTTAAATGATAGCCCATTTGCATTTCAATTTTAGCCGGATTTGGACCTCTAATTAAACCCAATTCCTAAACCCAATTACCTAATCTACCCGACCCACGACCCTTCTGAACAACCCGCCCGGATTCCCCATTCAATCTAGGCCGTTGATCAAAATGATCAACGGCCACCTTTTAATCTTTCCTTTTTTTAATTTCTCCTTACCCCCAAACCCTAGTCATTTTGCATCCCCAGCCGCCTTTGATTCCCCCCTCTCTCAATTCTCTCTCGAAGCTTCTCAAACCCTAGCCGCCTCCCTCCACTTCCACCCCAAAATCACCGGAATCCATGGCTTCCAAGGCCATCGAAGTCCTATACCGGCCTCCCTATAACTCTTATACGCCTGGTTACTGTGGTTTCAAGGTCTGACCTTGAGGAAGCTTGGCCCAGACTTTGTTTGGTTCGAGTTCTATGGCCGTCTCCGACCTTGCTCCGGCCAGCCATGGTTGTTCGAGCCTGATCTCGACTTCTCCGGCTCAGATCAATGACTTTTCAAGCCTTTCTCATCACCTGGGTTCTTCTGAAACCCTAACCCTTCGAGGTTTTTCCGATTCTTTTAGATCTGTTGTATATCAGTGTTTTCTCTAAGCTTTTAAACATTTTCTCAAAGTTCTTTCAAAACTATACCTTCAGAGCCTTCATCTTTTTCCGATTTAGGGTTTTTTTAAGTTATCCTTTAATGTTTCTCTGATCTTTAGCATGTTCTACTGTGTTTTGCATGTGTGTCTTTTACTGTGTTTCTTATAAGTTCCTTCTACTGTATTTCCTATGTGTGTCTTCTACTGTATTTCTTATGTGTTCTTCTACTGTGTTTCTTATGATTGTTCTTCTGCTGGAAAATGCATTTTAAAAGTCTCAGCTCCTTTCCGAGATTTCTGAACTTATTTCAATAGTATTTTTGTCTTGATTACTTGTCTTTTCATCTCTACATTCGATTGATGGCAAAACCCTAAATTTGGGGTTTCATCCGAGTATTGAGACTATTCGCTATGTGATTTGCTTGTTCTTCATCTTTGAACTTGTTTGATTTCAAAACCCTAACTTATTTGGACCTATTCGAGTTCTGAAGATTGTTTCATCTACTGCTCGATTGAGTTTCGAAATCTTTGTTTCAACCTTTGTTTCTTTATATGATTCTGATTTCCTGCTAAACTCTTCTAGGGTCTTTCTACTGGACCCTCTGCATGCTATTTGATACTCTCCCTCTTCTTTGTCACTAAGATGACTACCATGTTCCTATAGTTCACTACTTACTAATTTTTGTGTTTGCATGATGCTTTTTCTTTGTCCTAAATTCAACCCCGCATGCCTAATACTTGTGTACTCTTTATATATGCTGAGCTTCCCCTCTAAACTGACTTTTAATGTTTTTTGACTGATTTCAGACCTTCTTTGTGTAAATCTAATTGATTCTTTCCTTGTTGTGCTAATTTCCCTGTTACTTGGTTTGATTCAAAAACTTTCCTTAGCCTTTCTGACTTGGTTTACTCGTGAACCAGTGATTTCGAACCCCTTACTCCTTGATTTACTATGTACTGATTGATTTTATTGGGTATCTTACCTTATTTGTTTAACCGTGTATTTTAAATATTCTTCCCTTAATTATACTCATATGTATTTACCCCCAATTGTCTACTTTGCACAAGATGTTTACTAGATCTCCTTCCTTAAATAATTTCTGTTCATTACCGTTTAAGTTTGAACTCCTTAATTAAAGGAAGTTCTTCTACTGATTGATTTTAATTTGTACACGGTTATTTCTTGCTTTATTTCTGCACCTTGTTTTCCAACTATCAATGCCCTGCACTCTCATTAACACAACACACGAACACTCTCAGTTTTCTGAACTCACACTCACATTCAAAAGCATTCTCTCTTGTTACTTGTGTTGTGGCCTGTTTTCCAAGTACTGCTACTGCTGTATTTTGCTTCTTTGAAACTGGTATGTCCTGATTAAGGTTTCCAGCAGTCACAACAATGTGTTATTTACTACCTTTACCTGCATGTCTGCCTACTGCTTATGTGTAGTTCAATACTTACTTTAGCATGCTGTAATTTCTTTCTGCCTATTCTAAATCTATTGTGAATCCCAAAACCTCCACTCTCTATGTGTTTATGCTATGGTTTGAGGCATGACAGTGCTGCAAATTATTGTCCATGACTCAAACTTGATCCCCTAGGATCCTAGCCTCTAATATGATGTGTTCTGGCAGACTTATAGGCATGCCAGCATCCTCCATTGCTGGGTATGCCTAAAGCTTGCCCTAGCTTAAGCATAGGCTCTTTGGCAATTTCCCCAATCCCTGAACCCCTTTTGTGTACCTGTTTATGGCTATTTCCTCTCCTTTATTCCTTAGAATTCTGTTCTTCACTTGCACTCTCTCTTAGAATTTAAGTTCTGCCCCCCTCTTGTGAGCCATGCCTTGGGACCCTTTGAGCTCCCTCTGAACTTGGACACTTGAAGGTTGGCCCTTCCTCACTGCACTTGTCCCTATTCTGGTGATATAATTTGGGTGTGAGCATTGCCCGGAGTCCCATTAGGGCTGTTAGGGAACTTTGACACACTCAGAGTGGAGAAAGGCTTTGGATCAGTGGTCTTTGAGTTGGTCTATCTCATATTTCAGACAGGAAGTCTGAATCAGGCTCTCCTTTGGTTGTACTTTTTTTTTTATTTCTGATGTAAGTTTTATTCATTCTGGTTTGTAATAAGTTGTAATAAACGCTTGGGGCTGGCTAGTAAAAAAGGGTGGGTAACTATGCATGCAAAGGGTAGAAATCATGTCTATAGGTCTATTACAATTTTGCATATTCAGATACATATAGAGATCATGTCTATATGTCTATTATAATTTTGCATATTTCAAATACATATAGAAATCATGAGTATAGGACTACTATATTCCTGCATATCCAACTTCATATAGAAACCATGTCTGTAGGTATCTTGAATTCTGCATATTCAAATAAAGATCATGCCTATAGGTCTATTCTGAATTCTGCATAGCCAACTTCGTATAGAAATTATGCCTATAGGATTCTTCACTTCTGCATATTCAAATTCTACATCTAGATACCATGTTGATAGGTCTAAACACAAGCCTTATGCATTTAGATACTATGTCAATAAGGTTTCTGCATTTTTTTTACACCATATCTATTAAGTTTAAAATCGGCAACGCATAGAAAGCATGCCTATAGGAATTTCTAATCGAATCTGATTCGCCTCATTCAGTGTTAGATATAAAACCAGTAATAATGGATACTCTCAGTTGCAAAATTTATAATCAATTCGTTAAATCCTGCCTCTCTTTAAATAATCTGATTCCCTCACTTAGCAAGTTTAACAAGTATGCATTAAAATAATTTATTTCAAGCCTTACTATTTTCTGAATTCAGTAGATATCATGCCTATAGGACCCCGTCTTAACACTTAGGCAAGCCATAGGGTAATAACTATAAACTGAATCTGTTTCAACAGTTACAACCGGTAGGCAGGCCTGATTCAGGCTTCTTATCTGACTTATGTAATAAATCAGTCTGCCTCCACCTTTAAGTTCTCTCATATTTGGTATTTAATCAGACCTTAACCAGTATGTGAAAGTCATGCTAATTACGTGCTTTTCTATTCAAGGAGGTGTGATTGAGTCTCTGTTTGTTTACATGCTTCCCCCCTAAAATGTGCAATGTGTGTTTTGTATGTCGTCTTAGATTTTTGACCTTTTGAAACCTCAAATAAGCCCAATATCCCTCCCCTTTTAAGATTAGTAGTCCTAAGTGCCTCCGAGATTGATAGGATTGGGACGGGTAATAGCATGCAATAAGTAATCGAGACCATTCCGCGCTTTAATACCTTGACGGGGTGGGAAGGGTAGATATGGATATGATGACCACGCGATAATGTCACGTGTAGCCCCTCATTGAGGAGTGATTATCGGATATTTTGTGGGATGATCCATGTTTTTAATAAACCTAGGACCCCCTCCCTCTATTTCTTTACTTCTTTTAGCAATTTCAACTCTTTCTTTTAAAAAATCAGTTTTTCTAATTGTTCTATCCAACTTTGTTTATTTGTAAACCATTATGTGAAAATCCCCTCTTATTTGAAGCTTTATTTGTCTACGTGTTATTTGCACCTAAAATCACAATAATTGTCTGGCCGGGAACCACACTAGTGGATTCTGAGGGGTGCCTAACACCTTTCCCTTAAAATAATTTCAAGCCCTTACCCTATCTCTGGTTATCCAAATCAAACTCTTTTGGTGTCCTAATGCACCCTGATCATTAGGTGGCGACTCTTCAAAATTACAAACAAAAGGAAAGAGTTGTCCCAACCCAAATGTCAAAAACCCGATTTCGCGAGAAAAAGGGGGCGCGACAATGGGTATACAAGACAAAAAAGAATTATGATGGAGAAGTGGAGAGATACAAAGCACGACTTGTGGCCAAAGGATACAAGCAAAGGCAAGGCATTGACTATGAAGAAGTCTATGCACATGTTTCCTGCATGGAGACGATTCGTTTGCTGATCTCTTTGGCAGCACAAATGAAGTGGAAGATCTATCAATTAGTCGTCAAGTTAGCTTTTTTTGAATAGCTATCTTGAAGAAGAAGGCTATGTTGAACAACCATTGGGCTTTGTGGTCAAAAACCATGAAGATAAAGTGTTGCGCTTGAAGAATGCTTTATATGGATTAAAGCAAGCCCCACGAGCATTAAATAGTTGCATCGACAAGTATTTTCAAGATAATGGGTTTACTCGTTGTCTCCATGAATATGCTCTTTACCTTAAAATTCATACTAATGGAGATATGTTGCTAGTTTGTCTTTATGTTGATGATCTTATTTTTACGGGTAATAACCCAAGTTTGTTTGAAGCTTTTAAGAAAGATATGTCACGTGAGTTCAAGATGACGGATGTAGGGCTCATGTCATACTACTTGGGCCTAGAAATGAAGCAGATGGAGGATGGAATTTTTATCTCTCACGAAAGCTATACAAAAGAGATATTGAAGAATTTCAACATGCTCAATTGCAACCCCGTGAACACGCCGATGGAGAGTGTGACAAAATTGTCCAAGTTTGATGAAGGAGAAAATGTAGATCCCACATTTTTCAAAAGTCTTGTGGGAAGTTTGAGGTACTTGACTTGTACCATGCCAGATATACTGTTTACAGTTGGAGTAGTAAGTCGCTTCATGGAAGCTCCTAACTCCACTCACTTCAAAGTCGCTAGAGGAATTCTTCATTACCTAAAAGGTATGATTGATTTTGGGCTATTTTACTCTTCTACTAGTGATTTCAACCGCATGAGATTTTGTGATAGTATTATGCGGGAGATACTGATGATAGAAAAAGCACAGCCGGCTTTGTTTTTTTCTTGGGTGATTCTGTTATTTCTTGGAGTTCAAAGAAACAATCAATTGTCACTGTCTCGACTTGTGAAGCTGAATATGTAGCAGCAACATACTGTACATGTCATGCTATTTGGCTGAGAAGATTATTGAAGGAGCTCAATTTACAATAGATTGAAGCTACGGAGATTTCTATTGACAACAAATTCGCACAAGCACTCTTGAAGATCCAGTGTATCATGATCGAAGCAAGCATATAGATACAAGGTATCACTTTATGCGAGAATGCACTACGAAGAAGGATGCCGAGCTCAAATATGTGAAGTCTCGTGATCAAGCTGCGGATATCTTTACAAAACCTCTCAAGTTTGAAGATTTTCAAAGATTGAAATCAAGACTTGGAATGGAAAAAAAAATCAAAATTAAGGGAGAGATTGTGGAGTCCAT
This sequence comes from Nicotiana attenuata, assembly GCF_001879085.1. Taxonomy (NCBI): domain Eukaryota; kingdom Viridiplantae; phylum Streptophyta; class Magnoliopsida; order Solanales; family Solanaceae; genus Nicotiana; species Nicotiana attenuata. Next base: position 20,182 of record NW_017672539.1, read on the forward strand.
CCTATTCAACAATAGGCATGTGCCTATAAAATAAAACTTTGCTGGCAACTCTTCTTGGAGCCAAAGTTTGGAAATAAGTGGAGGAGATTAATACATCTCCTGTAGAATTTTTGGAGGCTACGTATTTTGTTCCTATAAATGGAGGAGGTCTCTTACTTCTTCAAACACACCAAAAAGCAGAGAGAAGTAACAAAAATTAGAGATTAATCCACATATTATAGTCTGTGAGATAAATAGTGAGTGTGAGTAATATTGTTGTGAGGTATTTAAAATAAAGAGTGTTATATCTTTCGAAGTTGTAGTAGTCTCCAGACACTACTAAGTTGTAATATTATAGTGGTAATATTGCTCCGCTCGGGTATTGTATTTTACTCCGTGTAACCACGTGATTTTTGCCCTATACGAAATACTCCTATAAAATCCCAAGAAAATAGATTTTTTGTTAATTATTTGACATTTTAGGAATTTTTGTAGAATTTTTAATTATTTGCATTTTGTGCATGTTTAAGTTTTATTTAAATCATGAAAAATACCCAAACAATATCACTCATGGCATTTAGGCTTCATTTTTATATTTTTAGGATTAATTAATTAATTACTTGTTTTATAAAATTTGAAAAATCACGAAAAATGCTTCATTTTTATGCTTTTTCCTTTTATTGATTTTTTTTCTCTTTTAATTTAGGATTAAGTAGCTTTTATAATTTTTATAATTAGTTAACTAGTTTAATTTCACATTTTTAAATAACCTAGGATTTTAATTTTAGTTTTTTTAATTAAAGAAAAGAAAAAGAAAGATAAGAAAAAGAATTTGAAGAAAAGATTTAATTAGATTTGAGCTAATTCTTGTACCCAAATTAGGCCCAAATTTCCTACCTAGCCCAAATACCCATTAACCCATTACCCCTTTTCCATTTTTTATACCCTAATTCCACACATAAAAGGAGACTCTCGATCCCATGTGAAGAAAGACGGAGAACAGACCCTTTTGAAAAGAAGCAGAGAAAAACGGCGCATATCTGGGGCCTGCTCCTCGATTCCTTGTTCTTCAAACACACAGAGAAGATCCATTTCCCCTCTCTTTCCTAATAGAAACGACATCCTTCCCTCTCAATAACCAAATCAAATAAGAACAAATTTTGCAATTCAAAAGCTCTACCTTATACCTGGAAGAGCAAAAGTTTCGAAAGAAGAAAGAAAACAAAAGAAAAATAGGACAGAAAAGGAACTTCTGCGATTTTTTGAATCCACTGTTGCTTGCTTACATCTTCTGGGTTCATAAGCGTGATTTTGGTCAAAAATGCTGCTGGTTTTGTTGATTTGTTGCTGAGCTCAAACCAACTAGTATATTTGTCTCGTTGGCCTAGATTTAATCTTTACACTATTAGGTATGTCTTCCTTAAAACTTGTATTTATTTTTCCAGATTTAGCTTAGTATAAATGTTCATCTTCTTGTGTCATTCAAGTCCATGTTATTCCTGCTCAAATTTCATGACTATGTTTGATGTTTTCTGTCTTTTCGTACTCCAAGTTTGGGCACAACAAATGCAAAGAAAATGACATACTCAAAAAATGCAAAGAAAGTGATATGCACAAAAAATGCAAAGAAAGTGATACTTTCCCTCTTGGTCGTTTTTTTTCACTTCTTAAAAGTTGAAAATTTATTTTGAGGAATGTTGTTGCACCTCTGCTGCTCTAATGAACGTCGTAGATGCGTTAATATCCAAATTTTTCGTGCATCTCAAAATATCATTTCTGAATTTTCAGTTTATGTACATGTTTAATATGGTCTTGCGGAAATGGTTAGGCCGTGTTTTACTGTTTTGGATCCTTAATGGTTATATTCATGTTACATTATTTGGATACAATTTGATATATGTGCATGTTTCGTGGTTATCAAATAACGCTATTACAAGTTTTTTTTTTCTTAATACCAAGTACTCTAGCTGATGTCGGCTTCTCTATTCTTTTACATAATTCATGGCCCTCGGTTTAATTAATTTTTAACTCAACCTTGGAATTCGAGACGCGCTATTTAGCGAATTTTCATGGCCTCCCGCAAATTTAATAACATGTTAGTCGCTTTAGGCGTGTTCTTTAATAATTTTACCTTCCTAAACTCGGGTGTACATTTCATGTGACCCAAATCCAAATCCCAAAACGTTGAATAAAATATGTCGAGGATCCGGGTGCATTTCATGTGACGTGATCCGAAAGCATGTTTTAAACGACGTTCAATTTCCTAAAACTTTATTATTAATTAAAAGCAGTAAATAATTTTAAAATTGCACTATAGGATGAACATGTTTTTAAAATCAGATATTAGGCCAATTATAATAGTTTAAGCGACCGTGCTTGAACCATGGGATCCGGGGGTGCCTAACACCTTCCCTCTGGTCAACAGAATTCCTTATTCAGAATTTCTGGTTCGCAGACTCCACTCGGGAAGTCGAAATTTCCTCGATTTGGGATTCAAGATAAACCGGTGACTTGGGACACCAAAAGCCAAACCTATCCCAAGTGGCGACTCTTAAAATCAAATAAATAATCCCATTTCGAATAATGTCACTTAAAATGGAAAAACTCCCTTATACATTATCCTTCGGGGTAAGTGTGTAAAAAAGGAGGTGTGACACTCCGTTACAAAATTTGGTGTCTTTGTTACTCTCTTGTATTATTGTTATTTATCGTGGATATTATTGTTGGGCGGATTATTTTCCCAACATTGTATACGCATTAACAGTATGATTGGTCATTTTAATATTTTTGTTGAATGATACCATTTTAAACAATATTTTTCCTCTTGATATAAATCAAATGGTTATTGCAAATATTGAAACTCATTATCTTTAAATTTTCAACTTTTTGAAGTCAAAAGAACTTTACCGATTTCAAATTATAGAAAGAGCTATGTTCCTTAAGAGCTATTATAAAAAATATTTATAGGACCTGTGGAGTATAAAGTTTGAAGGTAATTATTTTGGGAGAACCATAGTAATTAATATTTACAAACCACACGTGCCGTGTGTATCATTTGTTCGTCCATAGAAATTTCTCATAGTGTATAGGATTTGTAGGTTTGGTTTGAGTTTTTTGGTTTTCTTAATAAAATTAAACCAAACCAAATATTATCGATTTTAAAAATCTAAAATCAAACTATAGTACACCAATCAAAAAGAATATTGATTTTTTTAATTAGATTTGTTTGGATTTCGGTGTGATCGACTTCTCATTAAGGAATTTGTTATTTGTTCCACTCATTTACGCAATATATAGACTTTCAAATGATTAGAGCTGAATTACTACTAATTTTGCGTGTGAGCTTTCTAGAAAACATGATGACTGGGATAAAGAGCAGCAATCCGAAGTTATTCATGAAATATTTGACTCACAAATGGTCACGACCCAATTCCCACTCGGTCGTGATGGCGCCTTTCGTGAAGACAAGGCCAGCCAACAGAACAATCAACACTGCTTTTGACAATTTCTTAGCATAACAGGTTTAAACCATAGATACTGGTTAATCATAAGTGCGGAAATAAACGTAACATAACGGGGAAAAACCATCCCTAATTCAGCCCAATGATCGGGGTGTCACAAGTCACGAGCTACTACAGAGTTGGTGAAAATACTACAAGTCTGGAAACATAGTCTGAAGATGAATAAAATATGCAGAAGATAAGGAAGAAACGAGGCTATGGACGTCGACAGCTACCTCGTCTCTCCTGGTCCGCCTGGTCTGGAAGGAAATCAGCACTCAGGTACGAACTCAGCTGTGCCTGTCTCTGCACACATGGTGCAGGAAGTAATGTGAGTACTCCGACCTAGTGAGTAATAAAAATAAATAACGACTGAGAACATAAAATCTCACAAGGGCACAAATAATGTTATCTCAAGCAGCAACATCAGAAAAATAGTAGAAACCAGTGAAATATAGTAAGGAAATCCTTTGAAAACAGTCAAAAATCAATCATACTCAACCAGTAAGTCAGCCATTGTTACCTGACCGGTCAGCCATTGTTACCTGACCAAACGTGTGTTACAGTGCCATTGTTACCACTGGTCAGACATTGTTACCTGACTGGTCAGTCATTGTTACCTGACCAAACGCGTATAACAGTGTCATTGTTACCACTTAAAAATTAAATCACTCTAGATGGGTACCCGCGCTCACTGTGGGTGTACAGACTCCGGAGGGGCTCCTACAGCCCAAGCGCTATCAACAAGGCCTGAAAGCCTGAACAGTATCAATACGAGGCCTAAAAGCCTCATTACCTCACTCATCATGCCCTCACATAAGGCCCTCGGCCTCAATTAGTCCAGAAATAGTCAACATCCCTTCGGGCAACAGTAAAGCAATAATACTCAGCTCAAACAATAGTTCAAATATCAGTTTAAAACTCCAAGTTTGAGTAAATATGGCTGAGTTCAAGAAACAGTGTAAATCACATGGACTGAGTTCAAATAATATTTCAAACAGTGAGGAAAACAGTGATGATAGTTCATAAAGAGTTCAAACAGTCGGCAATAAGCCCCAAATATGGCAACAAGCCCAAATCATAGTGAAAACAACAAGTCATTGCCAATACGCGGTAAAATATCATCCGGACTGGACCAAGTCACAGTACCCAATAGTAAATGACCCCGCGCTCGTCATGGAACGTGTGTCTCATCTCAACATAACACCAAGTTGTGCAAGTCCGGGGTTTTCAAACCCTCAGAACATCATTTAAAATCATTACTCACCTCTAGCCGGTCAAAGTCTAGCTCGCTATGCCTTTTCCCCTCGAATCGACCTCCTCACGCGTCGAATCTGATCAAAACCACAAGAAATACATCACAATAGGCTAATGGGTCGTAACCCAATCGAAAAGACTCGACAAATATCAAAAATCATGAAGTTGGCAAAACCCGAGCCCCGGGCCCACTTCTCGAAAAATTACGAAATTCACATCTCCGGATTCCTCGTCTCGCCACGAGTCTATACATATCAAAATCATCAAAATCGGAGTCCATTTGACCCCTCAAATCCCTATTTTAAACTCTCTTAACTTCAAGCCCTAAACCACCATTTTTGACCTTTGATTCCTTGATTATTCAGTCCAAATTCATGTTTATACACCATAAAATCAAGCTCTAAGTCCAAGAGTTCATACCTGATAATAGCCCTCGAATCCCTCTTCAAAATCGCCTCAAAGCTCTCAAGGTTCGGAGTCCAAAATGTCACTCTTTCAAAAATTCGCGAAGAAGATGTTCTCACTTAACCTGCCAGTTATTTCCCCTTCTGCGGATAAATTTCCGCTTTTGCGCCTTCCGCTTAGGCGGTCAATGTCCGCTCCTGCGGAGCTTTCACTTAAGGCGACTTTCCGCTTCTGCGATCCAACTTCGCATCTGCGGGACCGCTTAAGCGATCCAATGTCCCGCTTCTGCGGAACCTGACCTGGGCTCCTATTTCCGCTCCTGCGAGGCCTGGCTCGCTTCTGCAAGATCGCATCTGCGATCTCCTTTCCACAGATGCGGAAACACCTGCTGCAACCAAAAACCTGCAATTTTCCAACTTTAAATTCCTTCCGTTAGCCACCCAAAATCACCCCGAGGCCCCCGGGACCTCCACCAAGGTTACCAACACATCTTAAAACATTATTCAAACTTGTTCCAATCCTCAAAACACGTCAAACAACGCGAAAACCATTAAATCACATCGAATTCAAGCCTAAGTTTCTTCAAAACTTCCGAAATACGCATTCGATCAAAAACACGACCAAAACATCTCTGAAAGACCTGAAATTTTGCGCACACATCCAAAATCACCTAACGGAGCTACTGCAACTCTCGGAATCCCATTCCGACCCTCGGATCAAAATCTCACCTACCAACCGGAATTTGCCAAAATACTAACTTCGCCAATTCAAGCCTAATTCTACACCGGACCTCCAAAACCAATTCCGATCACGCTACTAAGTCACAAATCATCCCCCGAAGCTAACCGAATCACCGAAAATCACATCCGAGCCCTCTAACTAACCAGTCAACTTCCGGTTGACTTTTCCAAAACAAGCTTTCCTTAAAGAGACTAAATGTCTCATTTCCTACCAAAACCAAACCAATCCAACTCGATTACCTCAAATACCGATAATGAAGCATAGAGAAACACAATATGGGGAAAACGGGGCGGTAACTCACGTGACGGCGGGCCGGGTCGTCACATCCTCTCCAACTAAAACAAACGCTCGTCCTCGAGCGGGTCAAGGAACATACCCGGAGTCTCAAACAAGTGAGGATATCTGCTCCGCATCTTCCGCTCGGTCTCCCAAGTAGCCTCCTCCATGGGCCGACCTCTCCACTGCACCTTCACCGAAGCTATATCTTTTGATCTCAACTTTCGAACCTGACGACCCAAAATAGCCACTGGCTCCACATCATAAGTCAAGTCATCATCCAACTGAACCGTGCTGAAGTCTAACACATGGGTCGGGTCTCTAACATACTTCCGGAGCATAGAAACATGAAATACCGGGTGAACTCCCGACAAGCTGGGTGGCAAAGCAAGCATGTAGGCCACCTCCCCAACTCTCCTAAGTATCTCAAAAGGACCAATAAACCGTGGACTCAACTTTCCTTTCTTTCCAAATCTCATAACGCCCTTCATAGGCGAAACCTTCAACAAGACCTTCTCGCCCACCATGTAGGATACGTCTCGAACCTTCCGGTCCGCATAACTCTTCTGACGCGACTGAGCTGTACGAAGTCTCTCCTGGATCACTTTCACCTTCTCTAAGGCATCCTGAACCAACTCTGTCCCCAACAATCTAGCCTCACCGGGCTCAAACCATCCAACCGGAGATCTACACCGTCTCCCATATAAGGCCTCATACGGCGCCATCTGAATATTGGACTGATAGTTGTTGTTGTAAGCAAACTCTGAAAGTGGCAAGAACTCAGCCCAAGAACCTCCAAAATCAATAACACAGGCACGCAACATGTCCTCCAATATCTGAATGGTACGCTCGGACTGCCCGTCCGTCTGAGGATGAAATGCGGTGCTCAACTCTACCTGTGTACCCAACTCTTGCTGAAAAGTCCTCCAAAACTGGGAAGTAAACTGAGTACCCCTATCTGAGATGATAGAAACTGGGACCCCATGCAGCCGTACAATCTCCCGGATGAAAATCTTTGCCAGCCGCTCCGAAGAATAGGTAGTACACACCGGAATGAAGTGCGCGGACTTGGTCAGCCGATCCGCAATCACCCAAATCGAATCAAACTTCCTCGAGGTACGAGGGAGACCACTCACAAAATCCATAGTAATCCTCTCCCATTTCCACTCCGGAATATCCATCCGCTGAAGTACACCACCGGGCCTCTGATGCTCATATTTGACCTGCTGACAGTCGAGACATCGAGCTACATAACTCACAATATCTTTCTTCATTCTCCTCCACCCGTAATGCTGCCTCAAATCCTGGTACATCTTCGCGGCACCCGGATGAATGGAATACCGCGAGCTGTGGGCCTCCTCTAATATCAACTCCCGCAGCCCATCCACGTTGGGCACACAAATCCGGCCCAGCATCCTCAACACACCAGCATCATCAATAGACACATCCCTGGCATCATCGTGCTGAACCTTGTCCTTAAGGACAAGCAAATGCGGGTCATCATACTGGCGCTCTCTAATACGGTCATACAAGGAAGACCAAGAAACCATACAAGCCAACACCCGACTAGGCTCCGAAATATCTAACCTCACCATCCGATTGGCCAAAGCCTGCAAAGGGCCTCTCCCCAACTGGAACGTACGCCAAACTACCCATACTGACCGCCTTCCGGCTCAAAGCATCGGCCACCACATTGGCCTTCCCCGGTTGGTACAAAATAGTAATATCATAGTCCTTGAGTAACTCCAACCACCTCCGCTGTCTCAAATTAAGATCCTTTATCTTGAACAGGTGCTGAAGGCTGCGATGATCGGTGAATACCTCACAGGATACGCCATATAAGTAGTGCCTCCAAATCTTCAAAGCATGAACTATAGCAGCTAACTCCAAATCATGAACATGGTAGTTCTTCTCATGAGGCTTCAACTGACGAGAAGCATATGCAATAACTCTACCCTCCTGCATCAACACACATCCGATCCCAATTCTCGAAGCATCACAATACACAGTGTAAGAACCTGAAGCTGATGGCAATACCAACACTGGAGTTGTGGTCAAAGCTGTCTTGAGCTTTTGAAAGCTCTCCTCACACTCATCAGACCACAAAAATGGTGCACCCTTCTGAGTCAACTTGGTCAAGGGTGAAGCAATAGATGAAAAACCCTGGACGAACCGGCGATAATAACCCGCCAAACCGAGGAAACTCCGAATCTCCGTGGCTGAGGACGGTCTAGGCCAACTCTGTACCGCCTCTATCTTCTTTGGATCAACCTGAATACCATCACTGGACACCACGTGCCCCAGGAAAGCCACAGAACCAAGCCAGAACTCACACTTGGAGAACATTGCATAAAGCTTCACCTCCCTCAATCTCTGTAATACCACTCTCAAATGCTGTGCATGCTCCTCCTGGCTACGCGAGTACACCAGGATGTCATCAATAAAAACAATCACAAATGAATCAAGATACGGCCGAAATACACTGTTCATCAAGTGCATGAATGCTGCTGGGGCATTAGTTAACCCAAAGGACATAACTAGAAACTCATAGTGCCCATATCTCGTCCGCAAAGCAGTCTTCATAATATCTGAATCCCTAATCTTCAGCTGGTGATAGCCTAAACGGAGGTTAATCTTGGAGAATACCCTTGCCCCTTGGAGCTGGTCAAACAAATCATCAATACGGGGCAGGGGATACTTGTTCTTCACTGTCACCTTGTTCAATTGCCTGTAGTCAATGCACATTCTCATTGTGCCATCCTTTTTCTTCACAAACAAGACCGGCGCACCCCACAGTGACACACTTGGACGAATGAACCCCTTATCCAGGAGCTCCTGAAGCTGATCCTTTAGTTCTTTCAACTCTGCTGGTGCCATGCGATATGGGGGAATAGAAATGGGCTGAGTGCCCGGCACCAGATCAATACCAAAATCAATGTCCCTGTCCGGCGGCATGCCCGGCAGGTCTGCTGGAAACACATCAGGGAAGTGCCTCACAACGGGCACAGAATCAAGACTAGGAGTCTCAGCTCCAACATCTCTCACAAATGCCAAATACGATAGACAACCCTTCCCAACCATCCGCTGGGCCCTTAGGAAAGAGATCACCCTGCTAGAAACATAGTCAGTCATACCACGCCACTCAATCCTCGGAACACCCGGTATAGCCAACGTAACTGTCTTAGCATGACAGTCCAGAATAGCATGGCACGAAGATAACCAATCCATGCCCAGAATAACGTCGAAATCAACCATGCTCAACAGCAACAGATCAACTCGGGTCTCCAGAGCCCCAATAGTCACTAGACAAGACCGATACACATGGTCTACAACAATAGTATCACCCACCGGGGTAGATACATGCACAGGTAAAGCAAGACACCCACGGGTCGTACCCAGGTGATAAGCAAAATATGAAGACACATAGGAATAGGTAGAACCAGGATCAAATAAGATAGAGGCATCCCTGTGGTAGACTGAGATAGTACCTGTGATAACAGCATCTGATGCAATAGCGTCTCTCCTGTCTGGGAGAGCATAGAATCGTGCCTGGCCACCGCCCGATCGGCCTCCCCCTCTGGGGCAACCCCTAGTTGCCTGACTCTCACCCCTAGCTGACGGGGCAAGTGCTGAAGAGGATGGGCCAGAAGACGAGGGCTGACCCCTCTGCTGAAACTGACTACCACGGCGCCGAGGACAATGCCTCCACACGTGCCCAACCTCCCCGCACTCATAACAGCTCCCGGGTGCTGGAGGATGGGACTGAAGGGAACCCCGCACATCAGAGTGACTGGCTGACGCACTCGGTCTGGAGAAAACCTGCACGGATGGAGCTCGTGATGAACCCTGAGCTGGAAGAGCGCTGAGAGATGGCTGGCTCTGCTGATAACCCTGATGACCTCGGCCGGAAGATGACCCACGATACTCAGAGCGAGCTGACTGAGGAGGCCTAAATGAACGACCTCTGCTCTGCTGGAACTGACCCCTAGACGGAGCACCACTGAAGCTACCAGAACCTCGAGGCCTCTTGGCCTCCCTCTCCTCTCTGTCCTGACGGCGAGCCATCTCAATATCACGAGCAATATATACTGCATCCTCAAAGGAAATACCCAGAACTCTCTCTCGAGTCATCAGAACACGGAGGTGATAGTTAAGTCCATCTACAAACCTCTTAATCCTCTCTCTGTCGGTCGGAACTATCCACGAGGCATGATGGGCCAACTCAGAAAATCTCGCCTCATACTGGGTCCCAGTCATGTCTCCCTGTCGAAGCCACTCGAACTGCCTACGCAGCTCCTCTCTCTGAGACTGTGGTACCCACTTCTCCAAAAAGATAGTGGAGAACTCCTGCCATGACAAAGGCGCTGCACCTGCCGGCCTACGCCGCTCATACGACTCCCACCTTGTGAAGGCAGCCCCAGTGAACTGAAATGCGGTGAGTGCTACTCCGCTAGTCTCCAAAATCCCTGCTGTCCGAAGCATACGCTGACACTTGTCCAGAAATCCCTGGGCATCCTCGCCCTGAGCACCACTGAAAAATGGAGGCTGGAGCCTACTGAACCTCTCAAGACGACGCTGCTCATCGTCTGGCATAACTGGGACTACAAAGTCCTGAACTGGTGCGACTAGTGCAACTGGTGCAACCGGCTGAGCTGGAGCTGCTCCCAGTGTCTGTAAACCCTGCATAACTTGCTCCGGTGTGTGAGCGGCGGGGGTCTGACTGCCTCCCCCGGCCTGAGAGGTAGCCGCTGTAGCAATGGCTGAAACTACCTGGGCTAGGCCAGTGCAAACTGATAGTATCTGAGCCAAGGTCTCCTGGAGACCCGGAACCACAATGGGCACTGCCGGTGCCTGTACAGGTGCTGCTGGAATGTCTGCAGCTGGGGCCTGATCCTGAGCTGGAGCAACTGGTGGAGCAACAGGTGCTGCCCTCGCGGCTCTGCCCCTACCACGACCACGGCCTCTAGTGCCCTCAGTAGGTGGTACCGATGGTCGTCCGCCTCGTCCTGTAGCGCGGGTCCTCGCCATCTGCGAGAGGATAGAACACAGAAGTTTAGTTCCTGGATTCAACAAAGTCGCACGACAAGGATTTAAAGAATGTGAAGTTTTCCTAAAGGTTCCGCAGCCTCTCGAGGATAAATACAGACGTCTCCGTACCGATCCGCGAGACTCTACTAAACCTGCTCATGACTCGTGAGACCTAGTAACCTAGGCTCTAATACCAACCTGTCACGACCCAATTCCCACCCGGTCGTGATGGCGCCTCTCGTGAAGATAAGGCCAGCCAATAGAACAATCAACACTGCTTTTGACAATTTCTTAGCATAATAGGTTTAAACCATAGATACTGATTAATCATAAGTACGGAAATAAACGAAACATAACGGGGAAAAACCATCCCAAACTCAGCCCGATGATCGGGGTGTCACAAGTCACAACTACTACAGAGTTGATGAAAATACT